>NC_037669.1:159229163-159436439 GCF_003255815.1 Theropithecus gelada | reverse complement strand
ATCGTCCGGCACTCCCCAGTGAGATGAACCCAGTACCTCAGTTGAAAATGCAGAAATCACCGGTCTTCTGTGTCGCTCGCGCTGGGAGTTGGAGACTGGAGCTGTTCCTATTCGGCCATCTTGCTCCGCCCCCAAGAAGATCTTAAATACTCATAGATAGCAATTTTAGTAATGACATCAAAAGATTGTGAAACTAAGTTTACTCTGCTGCTAATGCTGTAGGAGGCTACTAGAGAACACCATCTGATATTCTAACAAAGGAGAGGATAATATTTTTCTGAACATTTGAAAATGCCAAAATTTAATAACAGGCTCAAAATAAACATACTCATATTTTTGGCCAACAGCAAATTTGACTGAAACACAGAACCACATCCTATATTTCTGCAGCTCATCCATAATAACTCCAGGATGACTGACTACAAAGGAGAGAATGGTGATTGGCATTTACCTGTCATACAGAAGCAAGAGGTAATGTTCCCTTGAAGAAGAGGCTCAAGCCACTGTTTCTTCTGTTCCTCACTTCCATACAGGTGCAGAACCTCCATGTTCCCTGTGTCTATACATAAGAAGGAGTATTTGTTTTGCATTTGAAAATTTATCAATATGAAATCCACAACTTTATATAGAGAGTAGAGAAATGCATCTTTTTAAAGCAAATGTTTGCAAACAAAAATGTTTTGAAACATATAGTAAGTATAATTTACACTGACAGCATGTCATAAATATTTACAAGTACATGGTATTTGGTACATATTTATTCAACTTTTTCTGAATCACAGACTCTTCATCAGTTCATCCCAATGAAGAATGGCACTAATGACGTCTAACTCAATTAGAACTGAAGGAAACAATTTACTGGCCTAAACCTTGCCTGCTGTATTGCAAATATGCCCTGCTAGAAGTGATTGCAATGCTCCCGGAGAACAATTAACATTGCATGTCCTACTGAGACTCCAGCCCTTAATTCTATCTGCTGTTCTTCAAACACACCCTATGCTTTCTAATTTCCACATATTTGCTTGGGTCAGGCTTTTTCTCTAGTGAAATTCTCCCTGGCCTTCACAAGTAAACTCCTGCTTATGAGCCACCTCCTCTGCAAAGAATCTCTGATTACCCAGTCAGTAATACCTCCTTCCTCTGAACTCACATAACAATTATTTCCATTTACCTCTAACATTGCTCTTACTTTTATGTACCCCATACTACCTAGAAAATACTTGATAATTCTCAAGGATGATAAAGACAGAATCCCCGCCCTGGAAAGAAAATGGCAGTAGAGAACTTTAAAGACCCTCTCTGACCCTTGGAGGGTTTATTGTTTATAGTACATGATGCACTGTAGTATCGCCCTTGGCTAACAAAGAATTCTTCATGTCTGCCATGGAGTAAAATTTTCTAGATGGCTTCCTCTGATTTTCCATTCCTGTCAAATTTCTTAAAATGCTGTCTAAAATCTTTTCCTTGAGTGTTGATTATTCAGAAGATTTTGAGAAAACAATTTTCATATCAACATTTACAATGACTTTAAGGATAGTTACTGAAATGCTTATGAAAATTGAGTTGTGTAAGTTAAATCTCTCAAGATGTCTGCACTCTGTTCAGGGACTCCTAACAGACCCAACATTATATCAACATTAACAACATTCCTTCTAGATTAACACAGCTGAACATTCTTTTTGACTGAGGGAGAAAATAAGTCCTGAGTTATAATTCATGAAGCTCATTGTTTGTTTTCTTTGGCTGTTTTAAACTCACTGTTATGTGTTATAGTGCAAATAAGGTAAATATTGAATTCAGAATTTCCAAAAATTATCAGTTTCTTCCAAAAAGCTTACAAAGTTATCATTTATGGATTGGAAAAAAAAAAACACAAAAAACAAAAACAACAACAACAACAAAAAACGTGGATAAACTACACCAGAAAGAAAAATTATTCCCCATTAAAAGATATCAGACCAGCTCTCTAGATTCCTCCTTTATGGGCAGGCCATCTCTAAAAGAAAGGCAGTAGCCCCAGTCAGGGGCTTATATATGAAACTCCTATCTCCTGGGGACAGAGGACCTGGGGGGAAGAAGGGTGGCTGCAGGCACAGTTTCAGCAGACTTCAACATTCCTGCCTGCCGGCACTGAAGAGAGCAGCGGATCTCCCAGCACAGTGCTTCAGCTCTGCTAAGGGACAGATTGCCTCCTCAAGTGGGTCCCTGACCCCCGTGCCTCCTGATGGGGAGACACCTCCCAACAGGGGTCGACATACACTTCATACAGGAGAGCTCCAGCTGGTATGTGGTAGGTGCCCCTCAGGGATGAAGCTTCCAGAGGAAGGAACAGAAAGCAATCTTTGCTGTTCTGCAGCCTCCACTGGTGATATCCAGGCAAATGGGGTTGGGAGTGAACCTCCAGCAAACTCCAGCAGACCTGCAGCAGAGTGGCCTGACTCAGAAGGAAAACTAACAAACAGAAAGGAATGGCATTAACAACAAAAAGGATGCCTACACAAAAACTCCATCTGAAGGTCACCAACATCAAAGATCAAAGGTAGATAAATCCATGAAGATGAGGAAAAACCAGTGCAAAAAGGCTGAAAATTCCAAAAACCAGAAGGCCTCTTCTCCTCCAAAGGATCACAACCCCTCGCCAGCAAGGGAACAAAACTGGACGGAGAATGAGTTTGACGAATTGACAGAAGTAGGCTTCAGAAGGTGGGTAATAACAAACTCCTCTGAGCTAAAGGAGCATGTGCTAACCCAATGCAAGGAACCTAAGAACCTTGACAAAAGGTTAGACGACTGGCTAACTAGAATAACCAGTTTAGAGAAGACCATAAATGACCTGATGGAGCTGAAAAACAGTGCGAGAACTTCGTGAAGTATACACAAGTATCAATAGCTGAATCAATCAAGTGAAAGAAAGGATATTAGAGACTGAAGATCAACTTAACGAAATAAAGCATGAAGACAAGATTAGAGAAAAAAGAATGAAAAGGAATGAACAAAGCCTCCAAGAAATAAGGGATGATGTGAAAAGACCAAACCTAGGTTTGACTGGTGTACCTAAAAGTGATGGGGAGAATGGAACCAAGTTGGAAAACACTCTTCAGGATATTATCCAGGAGAACTTCCCCAACCTAGCAAGACAGGCCAACATTCAAATTCACGAAATACAGAGAACACCACAAAGATACTCCTCAAGAAGAGCAACCCCAAGACACCAAGGTCAGATTCACCAAAGTTGACATGAAAGAAAAAATGTGAGGGGCAGCCAGAGAGAAAGGTCAGGTTACCCACAAAAGGAAGCCCATCAGACTAACAGTAGATCTCTCTGCAGAAACCCTACAAGCCAGAAAAGAGTGCGGGCCAATATTCAACATTCTTAAGGGAAAGAAATTTTTAACTCAGAATTTCATATCCAGCCAAACTAAGCTTCATAAGAGAAGGAAAAATAAAATCCTTTACAGACAAGCAAATGCTGGGAGAGATTTTGTCACCACCAGGCCTGTCTTACAACAGCTCCTGAAGGAAGCACTAAATATGCAAAGCAAAAATGGGTACTAGCCACTTCAAAAACATACCAAATTGTAAAGACCATCGACACTATAAAGAAACTGCATCAACTAACAAGCAAAATAACCAGCTAGCTTCATAATGACAGGATCAAATTCACATATAACAGTATTAACCTTAAATGTAAATGGGTTAAATGCCCCAATTAAAAGACACAAACTGGCAAATTGGATAAAGAGTCAAGACCCATTGGTGTGCTGTATTCAGGAGCCCCATCTCACATGCACAGACACACATAGGCTCAAAATAAAGGGATGGAGGAAGATTTACCAAGAAAATGGAAAGCAAAACAAAAAAAGCAGGGGTTGCAATCCTAGTTTCTAATAAAACAGACTTTAAACCAGTAAAGATTAAAAAAAAAAAAAAAAAAGACAAAGAAGGGCATTACATAATGATAAAGGGATCAATGCAACAAGAAGAGCTAACTATCCTAAATATATATGAACCCAAAACAGGAGCACCCAGATTCATAAAGCAAGTTCTTAGAGACTACAAAGAGACTTAGACTGCCACACAATAATAGTGGGAGACTTTAACACTCCACTGTCAATATTAGACAGATCAACGAGACAGAAAATTAACAAGGATATTCAGGACTTGAACTCAGCTCTGGACCAAGCTAACCTAATAGTCATCTACAGAACTCACCACCCCAACTGAGAGAATATACATCCTTCTCAGCACCACATTGCACTTATTCTAAAATTGACCACATAATTGGAAGTAAAACACTCCTCAGAAAATGCAAAAGAATTGAAATCATAAAAAAAAGTCTCTCAGACCACAGTGCAATCAAATTAGAACTCAGGATTAAGAAACTCACTTAAAACCGCACATCTATATGGTAACTGAACAACCTGCTCCTGAATGACTACTGGGTAAATAATGAGATTAAGGCAGAAATAAATAAGTTATCTGAAACCGATAAGAACAAAGACACAATGTACCAGAATCTCTGGGACACAGCTAAAGCAGTATTTAGAAGGAAATTTTTAGCACTAAATGCCCACAGGAGAAAGTGGGAAAGATTTAAAATTGGCATGCTAACATCACAATTAAAATAACTAGAGAAGCAAGTCACACAAATTCAAAAGCTAGCAGAAGACAAGAAATAACTAAGATCAGAGCAGAACTGAAGAAGATAGAGACAAGAAAAACTCTTCAAAAAACAAATGAATCCAGGAGCTGGTTTTTTGAAAAGATTAACTAAATAGACCACTAGCCAGACTAGTAAAGAAGAGAAGAATCAAATAGACCCAATAAAAAATAATAAAGAGGATATCACCACTGATCCCACAGAAACACAAACTACCATCAGAGAACACTATAAATACCTCTATGCAAATAAACTAAAAAATCTAGAAGAAATAAACTCCTGGACACATATACCTTCCCAAGATTAAACCAAAAAGAAGTCAAATCCCTGAATAGACCAATAACAAGGTCTGAAATTGAGGCAGTAATTAATAGCCTACCAACCAAAAAAACCCCAGGGCGGCCAGGTGCGGTAGCTCAAGCCTGTAATCCCAGCACTTTGGGAGGCCTAGACGGGCGGATCACGAGGTCAGGAGATCGAGACCATCCTGGCTAACCCGGTGAAACCCCGTCTCTACTAAAAAATACAAAAAACTAGCCAGGCTAGGTGGGGAGTGCCTGTAGTCCCAGCTACTCGGGAGGCTGAGGCAGGAGAATGGCGTAAACCCGGGAGGCGGAGCTTGCAGTGAGCTGAGATCAGACCACTGCACTCCAGCCTGGGCGACACAGCGAGATTCCGTCTCAAAAAAAAAAAAAAAAAAAAGCCCAGGACCAGACGGATTCACAGTTGAATTCTACCAGAGGAACAAAGAAGAGCTGGTACCATTACTTCTGAAACTATTCCAAACAATACAAAAAGAAGGACTCCTCCTTAACTCATTTTATGAGGCCAGTATCATCCTGATACCAAAACCCGGCAGAGACACAACAAAAAAAGAAAATTTCAGGCCAATATCCCTGATGAACATCGATGTGAAAATCCTCGATAAAATACTGGCAAACCGAATCCAGCAGCACATCTAAAAGCTTATACACCACAATCAAGTTGGCTTCATCCCTGGGATCCAAGGGTGGTTCAACATATGCAAATCAATCAACGTAATCCATCACATAAACAGAACCAACGACAAAAACCACATGATTGTCTCAATAGATGCAGAAAAGGCCTTTGATAAAATTCAACACCCCTTCATGCAAAAAACTCTCAATAAACCAGGTATTGATAGAACGTATCTCAAAATAATAAGAGCTATTTATGACAAACCCACAGCCAGTATCATATTGAATGGGCAAAAGCTGGAAGCATTCCCTTTGAAAACTGGCACAAGACAAGGGTGCCCTCTCTCACCATTCCTATTCAACATAGTATTGGAAGTTCTGGCCAGGGCAATCAGGCAAGAGAAAGAAATAAAGAGTATTTGAATAGGAAGAGAGGAAGTAAAATTGTCCCTGTTTGCAGATGACATGATTGTATATCTAGAAAACTCCATCATCGGCCAGGCGCAGTGGATCACACCTGTAATCCCAGCACTTTGGGAGGCCAAGGCGGATGGATCACCTGAGGTCAGGAGCTTGAGACCAGCCTGGTCAACATGGCAAAACCATGTCTCTACTAAAAGTACAAAAATTAGCTGGGCATGGTGGGAGGCGCCTGTGATCCCAGCTACTCAGGAGGCTGAGGCAGGAGAATTGCTTGAACCTGGGAGGTGGAGGTTGCAGTGAGCCAAGATTGCGCCACTACACTCCAGCTTGGGCGAGAAGAGCGAGACTCGTCTCAAAAAAAAAAAAAAAAGGAAGAAAGAAAAAAGAAAACCCCATCATCTCAGCCCAAAATCTCCTTAAGCTGATAAGCAACTTCATTGAAGTCTCAGGATAAAAAAATCAATGTGCAAAAATCACAAGCATTCCTATATACCAATAATAGACAAACAGAGAGCCAAATCTTGAGTGAACTCCCATTCACAATTGTTAGAGAATAAAATACCTAAGAATCCAACTTATAAGGGATGTGAAGGACCTCTTCAAGGAGAACTGCAAACCACTGCTCAAGGAAATACGAGAGGACACAACCAAATGGAAAAACATTTCATGCTCATGGATAGGAATAATCAATATCATGAAAATGGCCACACTGCCCAAAGTAATTTATAGATTGAATGCTTTCCCCATCAAGCTACCATTGACTTTCTTCACAGAATTAGAAGAAAAACTACTTTAAATTTCATATGGAACCAAAAAAGAGCCCATATAGTCAAGACAATCCTAAGCAAAAAGAACAAAGCTGGAGGCATCATGTTACCTGACTTCAAACTATACTACAAGGCTACAGTAACAAAAACAGCATGGTCCTGGTACCAAAATAGATATATAGACCAACGGAACAGAACAGAGGCCTCAGAAATAACACCACACGTCTACAACCATCTGATCTTTGACAAACCTGACAAAAACAAGCAATGTGGGAAGGATTTCCTATTTAATAAATGGTGTTGGGAAAACTGGCTAGCCACATGCAGAAAGCAGAAACTGGATCCCTTCCTTACACCTTATACAAAAAATAACTCAAGATGGATTAAAAACTTAAATGTAAGACCTAAAACGACAAAAACCCTAGAAGAAAACCTAGGCAATACCATTCAGTACATAGGCATGGGCAAAGACTTCATGACTAAAATACCAAAAGCAATGGCAACAAAAGCCAGAATAGACAAATGGGATCTAATTAAATGAAAGAGCTTCTGCACAGCAAAAGAAACTATCACCAGAGTGAAAAGGCCACCTGCAGAACGGGAGAAAATTTTTGCAATCCATCCATCTGACAAAGAGCTAATATCCAGAATCTACAAAGAACTTAGACAAATTTACAAGAAAAAACCAAAAAACCCCATCCATCAAAAAGTGGGCAAAGGATATGAACAGACACTTCTCCAGAGCAGACATTTTTTTTTTTTTTTTTTTTTTTTTTTTTTTTTTTTTGAGACGGAGTCTCACTCTGTCGCCCAGGCTGGAGTGCAGTGGCCGGATCTCAGCTCACTGCAAGCTCCGCCTCCTGGGTTTACGCCATTCTCCTGCCTCAGCCTCCCGAGTAGCTGGGACTACAGGCGCCCGCCACCTCGCCCGGCTAGTTTTTTTTTGTATTTTTTAGTAGAGACGGGGTTTCACCAGGTTAGCCAGGATGGTCTCGATCTCCTGACCTCGTGATCCGCCCGTCTCGGCCTCCCAAAGTGCTGGGATTACAGGCTTGAGCCACCGCGCCCGGCCCAGAGCAGACATTTATGTGGCCAACAAACATATGAAAAAAAGCTAATCATCACTGGTCATTAGAGAAATGCAAATCAAAACCACAATGAGATACCATCTCACACCAGTTAGAATGGTGATCATCAAAAAGTTAGGAAACAATAGATGCTGGAGAGGATGTGGAGAAATAGGAAAGCTTTTACACTGTTGGTGGGAGTGTAAATTAGTTCAACCATTACGGAAGACAGTGTGGCGATTCCTCAAAGATCTAGAACCATTTGACCCAGCGATCCCATTACTGGATATATACTCAAAGGATTATAAATCATTCTACCATAAACACACATGCACATGTATGTTTATTGCAGCACTATTTACAATAGCAAAGACTTGGAACCAACCCAAATGCCCATCAATGATAAACTGGATAAAGAAAATGTGGCACATACACACCATGGAATACTATGCAGCCATAAAAAACGGATGAGTTCCTGTCCTTTGCAGGGACATGGATGAAGCTGGAAACCATCATTTTCAACAAACTAATACAGGGACAGAAAACCACACACTGCATGTTCTCACTCATAAGTGGGAGTTGAACAATGAGAACACATGGACACAGGGAGGGGAACATCACATATCAGCGCCTGTCGCAAGGTAAGGGGCTAGGGGAGAGATAGCATTAAGAAAAACACCTAATGTAGATGACAGCAAACCCCCATGGCACATGTATACCTATGTAACAAACCTGCACGTTCTGCGCATGTATCCCAGAACTTAAAGTATATAAACAAATATCAGCTCAAAGGCCCCCAAATTTTCTAGCAATAGCTTTAGAATTAAAGTTGCTATTTTCAACATTCCAATACAAAATATTGTATGACTTATTGAAGGGGGGAAAAAGGGCAAACTGGAAGACTATGTATGTTTCCCATATGTTTTATAACTATTTGGGAAATGATCTGGGTGACTTAAGTAGAAATTCATCTTTTATACTTAAGAAACCTCTTGAAGTATTTACTCAACATCAATTATACTGCCTTCTTCATCTGCTTTGGAAATGACCCAAAACACAATGCTTAAGGCCTTCATGGTATCTCCACCACAAAGAGAAAATGCCTAGTTTTCTATTTATAGTTTTACACAACTTGTTTGCTTAGGAGACTTGCTCATCATTTCTTAGTCAAATCAAATCTCTGTCCAATTTTAAAATTTCAGCAATTTAGTTATCTCATAAAGGCAGTACAACTGATGGACTCATGAAATTTTAATGCTAGAGAAAAATCCATGACCATCTAGTGAAAAGTGAGTTAACAGGTCAAATAATAAAACAGTGGCAGAGCTCCATCTGCAAAAGAAGTCTTTGGTAGCATTATTTTTCATATTATGATCCATTAGTGCACTATGAAATTAACTTAATGGAATATAGCTAGCATTCTCTAAAAAACTTAATAGAACAAAATATAATGCATTAGATTAGACTCAGTGGAAAACAGCCAAATGCACTCGCATGTAGTAAGAGAAACTCTTGTTTTGTGAAACTTCTGTTTCAATAATATACATCTATCCATCCATCCATCCATCCATCCATCCATCCATCCATCCATTCTGAACATATACATATACCTATATATTCTACAAATTGGATCACAATATAAAATATAAAATATATTTCTTACTATGAGTAGCAATCAAAAATTAGCATTCAGTTCCCTTTCCACAAAATCATGCTACCTATGTAGAATGATGTAATAGCCTTGCACAGTTGAGACGAAATCTTTAGAAGCTCTGTGAATAGATTTTACTTTTACAGTAGCTTATTATCGGAATACAATGTAGTACAGCAGTAATTTGATAAATCAGTGTTTGGAAAAGAGAAAATCATTTCAGGGACAAGTTCAACCATTATCAGAACTCTACAAACTATTTTAACGATGCCAAAGAAATGAGACAAAGTCCAGTGTGGAAAATCCAGACTGCATTTTGTCTCAGAAGTCCAGTATTGCCTTATATACCTCTTTCTGGCAGCCTACATTAACTTGTTTTTGGTAGAGCTTTAGCACCAGGGCCATATATAAACACAAAAGGCAATACTGAGGTATATCTTGTACAGGGATGGGCCTGCCATTGGATATTGTACCATAATCATCCTACCACAAATCAAGTGCTAGTCCTTGATTGGTAGCATTAGGATAATCAGAGTAATTTGAAAAAAATATATATTCCCAGGGTCTACCCTAGATATACTGAATCAGAATCTCTAGGGATGGAGGCTGGGAATCTAGATTTTTCAAAAGTTCCTTAGGTGGTTCTTCTGCAAATCCAGGTTTTAAGATACCTCCTACAGACTACATTCCAGGTTTACTCCTTTCATTTTACTTTTTAAAAAATTGGCCTCCTTCCTTCATCTTTTCAATTTGATGTTCACCTCAAAATCCTTGGAGGCATCCTTGACTCTTCCATTAATACCCCATATCCAATCAGGATATCCTCATGGCTCTGCCTTTAAAATATATTTAGAATCCTGCTACTTATCACCCACTGCACTACTACCACCCCAGTCTAAACCACCATTATCTCTCACCAGGATTATTGCCACGGACTCTCTGCTTCCCTCTTACCCTTCTTTGGTCAATTCTCAACATAGCAGTCAAGGTGATCCTTTCAAAACTGAAGTTACAACTTATCACTAATCTGCTCAAAATTCCCATTGGCTCATCCTTTCAATGAAGGTATAAGCCCCTCTTATTTGCCCTATAAAGCTCAAAATATGAGGCCCTTACCTCTCTGATCTCTTTGCCTATTATTTTCCTGGCCACACTGGCCTCTCTGGTTATTACTGGACTACATCAATTACACTCTTGCCTTTTCTGTTCCCTCTGCTATAAAAACTCTTTCCCCATATAACAGCATGGCTAACTCAAGCAATCACCTTATACAAGTTATTATCAAATGTCATTTTCTCAATGAGGCCTATCCTGACCATTCTATTTAAAAATGTAACCCATATTCCCTGTACTTCCAATTTCAGAGCTCATCTATTCTGCTGGTTTTTTCCCAAAGCACTTTTCATCTTCAAACTTATTACATAAGTTTGAAGTTTACTTATTATAATTATTATTTATTTTTGTCTCTTTGTATGTCAACTAGATCCTTGAAGGAAGGCATCTCTGTGTATTTTATTCACTGATATATCATTGCAAGAACACAGAACACTGCCTGGGACATAGTAGGTAATCAGTAAATAATTGGTAAATGAATGGTTTATTCATTTGGTGAATGAACAGTGAGGCTAACCAAAAGATCTGAAACTCTCTATCCATTCCAACTAGTAATAGAAATATCCAATTCCCAATCAGGAAACTGAGATCCTTACATGACCAATCCCTTTGGTGGCTAATTTTTTTCACCAATACTCTTAATTGTAATGATATTTAACAAAAGAATAGTCCAATGAAAATTTCAAATCCATTTCTTACATTTAAATCAAAGTAACTGAAAAATAAAATTATAGCCAAATTCATAAGTCAATAACTTTGTATAAAAACATATTCTTAGATAGAAATTTTAAACACTGATCAAAATATTTGAAAAAAATCTGTTTTCAATTAATGTAGTAACCTGGTGCTTGGCAGTTAAAGACATCTGGAGCAAAAAAGCATTTTCCTGTTTCTTCAGCAATCAAGGCATAGTCCACGTTGCTGAGACCGCTGACAGCCGGCAAAAACAAGTTCCAGAGACCCTCGGCTTTAGCCATTTCCTGTCAAGGTGATGAACACGCCAGAGTGACCATAATTTACCAGGACTCACACTAGTTTATTTCTTTTTAAAATATTGGTATTTATGACCTTTGAAATTTAAAAACACTTATGGAGTTATTTATTTTACTGTATTCTCCAGTGAGCAAAACCAAGTTCTTACTAATTCATTATAAATCAACAGTTTAACCACTAATAAAATGTCTTTTCCTCCAAGCTTCCTTGGATTTGGCTGAAGAATTAAGTTGGCTACTTGAGAATTTCTTATTGAATCAGAACTATTACAATCTCCCACATTTGAGTATAATATGCCAAATACACTACTTTGTGCATTTTAATTTCTTACATGAATTGATGTTAAGATTTGAAAAACATGAAATTTAGATTAATTCTATGTGGGACAAATGACCTGCCTTGACTTCAGTCTCAATTTAGTGATGGCTAATAATGAATAGTTTTAATCATATTTTTCCCTTTGAACAGCTGTAAGAGGTTGTCTTCATTACTACCATATATAGAACACTACCTAGCCTAATTTGTATGTTATGGACTCTATTAACTTGCTTTTTTAAAAGGTTATATTGATATAATTTTCCTCTACATATATAACAATAGCAACAACAAACTAAGGTCTAGGGTCTCAAAAAACACTTGCATATGAATTTTCCAGCGTTAAAGATTTTCTTACCTTGAGTTTATCAATCACTAAAGGTCTTCCCCACTTGTTCACTGAATTTTCATTTTGAACATAGAACTCAATTACCTCCTTAAAGTAATAAAAGAAAAAAATTTCATTAGCTAAAGTTAATACAAAGTAAACAACATCATAAACTGCTAATATCTAAAATAAACATTTTTAGGCAAAGATGCTTTTTCAGCTATTATTAAACCAGACGCAGAAGCATAAAACATTCTAAAGGTTTACTGATCACAAAATCATGCTGCCACAATATTAGATAGTAGGCTACTAAAATCTTATACCAAGATTTGAGTGTTTCATTTCTAGCAATATGGCAAACTAGACAGTCATAGAAACCCCTCAACTAAAAACATTGGGTAAAATATTAAAAATAGTTTTTAAATACATTTATTAATACATAGCCATGCTGGAAGGAAAATAAGAAAATTCCTTGGAGGCCAGAAACAAAAAAGCCTGCTCTTCAAGTGTGAGCACACATTGCAGCCAAGTTTGCCCAGGGCATATAGGCTGATCTATGTTAGCCTAGGTAGGCCCTAGGTTTTAATAGGCCACATAGGCAGGAGTCAGACACAGTCAAATGCCTCAAACATGGCAAGAGGGAGGATCAAAGATCAGCTCTTCCCTCCACCAAAGCTAGGCTGCTTGATGGGTAAAACCTAAGTGGAAGAAAATTTAAAAAGCAAAAATAAACAGAAAACCCACCCCTCAGAAGTAGACCACGGAAATACAGGCCTTTATATAGGTCTTAGCTCTGGTTGGAATGGACAAAATAAACACTTCTAACTGAAGCCTGTCTTCAGCCAAGTTTGGGACTGAATTCATAGACTTATGGGGCTCTAAAACTGCAAGCCAACATTTAAGTTTGCAATGTTTCTGGTGACAGTGCCTGCTAACACATGACAGATGCGAAAACAAATCCTATCTGTAGGAAAGAGCTTTAAACAAAGCTTTAAATAACTTTCACAGATAAAATTCCAGAACATGAGTTCAAAATAAAAAAGGTACTTATCACTCAAGGAAACAAGCCACCATTAGTAAGAGTTAGCAAAAACAATCATTCACCCAGACAGAATTGCACTTCCCAAAGACTATAAATAGAGTAATGATCAGTCACAGGACATAAACTATTTGTGTTTAACATATTTCAAGAATAAAGGAAGAAATTAAAAGCATAACAAAGGGCTATCAAAAGTGACCAGGCACATTTGAAAAAGAATTGAATAAAACCTAAAGAAAGGAAAACCATAGAAATGAAACTTAAAAACTCTGTGGCAGTGATTCCCAAATTTTGGTGGCTCTAAGAATCTCCTGGGGAACTTGGTAAAAATATGGGGGCCTAAGCTGTGTCCTACTTCAATGAACCTGCACTTCTGTGTCCTTTACTAGCTTAAGCAATTCTCACACACTCCAAAATCTGAAAACAGTTACTCTGTGGATGTTGAAAAGTAGATTAGATAACAGCTGAAAAAACAAGTCATAAATTGGAAGAAAGATCTGAAGAAATTTCTCAGAATGATGCACAGAAACTCAAAAGAAGGCAAATATGAGTGGTAAAGGAATATAACGAATTCAAAGAGAAGTTCTAACATAAGTCTAACTGGAGTCCCAGACACAAAGAATGAAGAGACGCAATATTTGGAAAAATTACTCTTAAAAGTTTTTGGAACTGATACGACAGCAATCCTCAAATTTGGAAAGCCAATGAGGCCAGAGCATAGTAAAATTACAGAACATTAAAGAGGAAGAAAAGTTCTTAAAAAGAGAAAGAGGAAGTTGCCTCCTTAGCACAGTAGGCAGTGTATCAGTCTCATAATCTGAAAAAGAGAAAGAAGAGGGGGAAAAAAGAAAGATTACTGATAATTAAACAACAGTTAAGATTGACAGCTGACTTCTCAAAGCAACAAATGAAGCCAGAAATCACTGGGATAATAGCTTCAATTGCTGAGAGAAAATAACTGTCACTGCAAAATTCTATATTCAATAAAACTATCTTTATAGAACTAGGGCAAAATAAAGGTATTAACAATAAGTAAAGTCATTGACACCTCTCCCCAGCAAGGAAAAAGGAAAACAAAACAGAACAAAACAAAAAAAAAAAAAGAAAAGAAAAATAAATGAAAGGTTTACTAGCACATTCACACTAAAGGAACTTGACCTAGAAGAAACATCTGAGTTGCAAGAAGGAATAGTAAATAAAATGATAAATAGGTAGGTAAACTTAAAATTTTAAACTATAATCCCAGCATTTGGGGAGGCCAAGGTAGGCCACAAATTCAAGGCTGGCCAGAATCAGAATTCTGGCCAGAGGTCAGAAATTCAAGGCTGGCCAACATAATCAAACCCATCTCTACCAAAATATACAAAAATTAGTTGAGTGTGGTGGCACATGGCTATAGTCCCAGCTACTCAGGAGGCTGAGGCAGGAGAATCACTTGAACACTTGAACCTAGGAAGCAGAGGTTGCAGTGAGCTGAGATTGCCCCACCTCACTCCAGCCTGGGTGACAGAATGAGACTGTCTCAAAAAAAAAAAAGAAAAAGCCAGATAAAACAATAACAATCTCTAATTTATACAACTAAAATAATCAATATAGAACAAAAATATTGGAGTATAACCCCATTTTCCAATATTTTGCTATTATAGTATCTCTGTATGTTTCTACACTTAGGCTAGTGGTATTACTTATAAACATTGTCAAAACTCTTAATCCATATTATCCAATTATTTTCCAAATCATTCTTATCAATTTACACTCATATAACAATGTACTAAAATGTTGCTTTCATTGAAGCATGGCTAGTCTACAGTATTGCTGTATTTAGTGAAAACCTCAAGAAGGCAAAGGTCTGCTCTTTCAAAGGTACCAGGATGAATAGCCCTTGTCATTTCTGTCAGGAAGTCAGTTAAATTGGAAGATTTCCTGTTTGGGGTTGTTTATTATTTCCATCCCTTATACTGCCTCGGAAATATTCAGTGCTACTGTGTTTGAAAAGAAATATGTAATACATTTCTCATTTTCTAATCTCTGACCACCTTTTCTCATCTCTGATCACAGTCTGAAGAAATTAAATTATGCCAGTGTTTATATAATTATTTTAAAATTTGTATTATTTAATACTTTGAGTTCTAAATTTTATCCATTTAGATATTTGCAAAGTTTATTTGTGGCATGGTAGGATTCAAAATTAAATAAAATTCCTCACTACAAAGAACCCTTCTTTGGTTCTTAAAGTAAGAAAAGTAATTTATAGTTAATAGCCAAAAGCAGAAACTAGGCTTGGTGCCTGGTCAATCTTCCCAAAATATCACCTGTAGCATTCTGCGTCCTCATTCACTGACAGAGATACTAATTTTGAGTATGTTGGTTGGTTCAGCATCTTAAATCTGAGCCTACAAATAATTTTGCAAAATGTTTTTCATTTTAAACTGAAGTCTACTAGAAAGAAGCAACAGAGTTCATCCTTAGTACATTAGACTCAGTAGGGAAGTATGATTAATGTTACCATGAATGCTAAAAGTGTGTTCTCAGTGTGTTATGTTGCTAGTTCCTGTTTTACATGCTATTTTTAGGATGTCTTATCCACTTTAAATTGGCTTAAACTGGCTTTTAATATTTTCATAGATATGGGTTATGTTCTCACTTTACAATATTCAAGGGGTTTCAAAAGGTCATTAGAAAAGTTTAAATGAAGCTTATGTCTTCTCATTATAGAAAATTTGAAAGTACCTAAAAATATAAAGAAAAAGTCATCAAGAATCTCAGTAGTTAAAGACAAGTGCTGTTAAAGTATTGTATTATATGATACAACCTATTTTCTAGAAATGACTGTTTTGGTTTCCGTAAACTTAGTTATAATAATGTTGGATAGAATCTTATATAGATTTTTCCCTCTTTCATTTTGAAAAAGCTATTTACTTTTCTCCAAATATAATCTCCAAATAATATCCTCTAATATGCTACACAGAGATTTGTATTGTTCACAATCATTCTACAGAATAAAACATTTTTACAGATGTTGGTACAGTATGACTTTTTTAAAAGAAGAAAAAGCTCACATTATCAGATATGGATATGTCTCAGATTTAAAGGATCTTCAAAGATTGTGGCTTTTCTGGTCACACAAAACATTGGCAATCTTCCCTTTAAAGCCACAGGCTGCTTTTTTATTTATCTTAAAGCACTCCTTTTATTGCAGATTTTTTGTACATATTTCAATAGCTGCATGATACAAAGTTCAGCAGAGTATCACAACCTAACTTGTGATACCTCTTCTGTGCTGCAGTTTCTCTTATATGCTTATTCACATTTACCAATGAAAGAACAAGCCTGCCTGGTTTCCTCTGCCAATTCTGGCCTCTCCTCTGAATGATGGGCTGGTTCCAAGTACTAGCATGCTATCAGATAGGCTTCATTTTAGAGAAAGTAGGTCGGAATCAGGCAGTAACCAGGGAGGATAGACAACCTGAGATTTCTGCCCAATCCCTACCACCCTCCCCTACCCCCCCAAAAAAGAAAAGTTGGCCAGGTGCGGTGGCTCACACCTGTAATCCCAGTGCTCTGGGAGGCTAAGGTGGGAGGACTGCTTGAAACCAGTAGTTCTGGGCAACAGAGTGAGACCTGGTCTCTACAAAAAAATGTAAAAATTAGCCCAGTATGGTGGCATATTCCTGTAATCCCAGCTACTCAGGAGGCTGAGTTGGGTGGTTCGCTTGAGCCCTGAAGTTTGAGGCTGCAGTGAGCTAGGATCACATCATACACTCCAGCTTGGAGACACAGCAAGATCCTGTCTCTTGAAAAATAAAAATAAAAATTAAAAAATTAAAAAAAAATAAATAAAAATAAAATAAATAAATAAAAGGCCGGGTGCAGTGGCTCGTGCCTGTAATCCCAGCACTTTGGGAGGCCGATGTGGGCAGATCACGAGGTCAGGAGTTCGAGACCAGCCTGGCCAATATGGTGAAACTCCATCCCTACTAAAAATACAAAAATTAGCCAGGCGGCCGGGCACGGTGGCTCAAGCCTGTAATCCCAGCACTTTGGGAGGCCGAGACGGGCGGATCACGAGGTCAGGAGATCAAGACCATCCTGGCTAACACGGTGAAACCCCGTCTCTACTAAAAATACAAAAAACTAGCCGGGCGAGGTGGCGGGCACCTGTAGTCCCAGCTACTCGGGAGGCTGAGGCAGGAGAATGGCGTAAACCCAGGAGGCGGAGCTTGCAGTGAGCTGAGATCTGGCCACTGCACTCCAGCCTGGGCGACAGAGCGAGACTCTGCCTCAAGAAAATAAATAAATAAATAAAAAATTAGCCAGGCATGGTGGCAGGTGCCTGTAGTCCCAGTTACTTGGGAGGCTGAGGCAGAAGAATTGCTTGAACCCGGGAGGTGGAGGTTGCAGTGGGCTGAGATGGTGCCACTGTACTCCAGCCTGGGCAATAGAGCGAGACTACATTGAAAAAAAAAAAAAAAAAAAAGCCAAAGCATGGAAGACCCTCCTCTAGGGCACTAAATCTCATGTTCAAGCCCTGGCTTCTTTGAAACAGATCATTTGCTTTTTTGTTGCTGTTGAGACAGGGTCTCACTCTGTTGCCCAGGCTGTAGTGCAGTGGCACAATCTTGGCGCCCTGCAACCTCTGCCTCCCAGGTACAAGTGATCCACCCAAGTAGCTGGGACTAGAGGTGTGTACCACGTCGGGCTAATTTTTGTATTTTTAGTCGAGATTGGGTTTACACCATGTTGCCCAGGCTGGTCTCAAACTCCTGGGCTCAAGCCATCCACCAGCCTCGGCCTCCCACAGTGCTGTGATTACAGGCTTGAGCCAGCATACTGGCCCATTTGCATTTTTTTGGACAGCTGTTGCAGCCTTCTGTCTGGGGGCAAACACTACTGTTATAACAGGTTGTAAGAGATCAACCCAAGCAGTCATCCATGTGCAGGTAATTTTAAAATCAAACATCTTGATTTCTTTCCCTTTCTCATTTTTGCTGTCTATATAAGCCAATCACATGGGCTCCATTGCGGGAAAATGGTTGCCACTTGTGCTACAGCCTTCTTCCAAAATTCTTTTGAGATATGGCTTCCGTTGTTTCATTATTCTAGGGGTTAATCCATTCTGCTTTCCAAATCTAATTTCCATTCTCTTTTCAAAACCTTAATTCCTCTGATATGTCCCTCTTCTGTTTTCAAGCGTATACCAATTTATTCCATTTTATAAACAAACTTTATTATTTATTAAATTGGATTTTATTTGAGGGAGGGGAAGACAGTGTTGAATTCCTACTGCTATCTTAACCTAAAAGTGTTGCATTTCCTTTTTAATACTCAAAAGCTCACAGTTTTAAAAATCAGAATTGAACAAATACTAACTAGATCAGAAAATATTCAACATGATACTTTAGTCACTAAACACATGTGAGAGGTGACTATTTTAGAAAGAATTTCCTCACTTTAAGTAGTATTTTTAAAAGAAATTATACCCTATTCTGAGACAAAGTTAATCTCAAGCCAGATATTTACTAAAAATATAATATTTATATAATTCGAGCAATAGCACAAACTGTCCTACAAACACATATTAGCTCTGAACATTTCTGTTGAAAGGATTTTGGTCTCTTTCAGTTCCCTATTTGATTTTGCCAGGCTAGTTGCAGATCTCTCAGAATCATAGATGATTAAAATGAGAATGTATTGTATATTTAGTTATACCTACTCACATTGTAGAGGAAAATACTGAGGCCACTAAAGACCACCTAACACAAGGCCACCTAACTTGTGACAGGAATAGACTAGAATAAAGCCATTTGCATTTCTACACCAGTGTTCTACCCACGTACACACACCCTGCCCCACCTCCCTTACATATTTTTGTAAAAGTTTTTTGATCTTTTCTTCACAACATTTATCATCTCTTATTTAGTGTCTTCCTTTCCTGCTAAAGTCTAAGCTTCACATGAGCATAAGCTCTGTATGTCTTATTATTTATTTACATTCGGTAGCTCTCCAGGTGCCTAAGCCATCATCAAGTACCCAATAATTATTTGGTAACTGAATGAATGGATGTTCCATGTTGCCTCTCTACTCTCAGTGAACTTATTGAAACTTAATGCCTTAAAATAGTAGCTTATAGGGAAGAGGGGTGGTAGTATCTGTGAACAGCTTGAAATGATATGTAAAATTCTCTAGGTGTGTCTATCTTGTATAGTCAACACTTCTCATTAAATTGTCAAAGGGGGTCCATATTTACAAAAAAAAAAAAAAAAAAAAAAGATAATGCCTTAGGACAAGGCCCCCAAAGTAGTGTTTTACTCTAATATATTTAGGCTCCCAATTTTAAAACTGCTAATTCTCTTTGGCTTAATTATAAAGCCACAGACTTATCTGTGCATTCCCTGGGTGCTATCGTGGCTCAATGCTAACGTGAGAAGAAGAATCCAGGTAAGGACTGACTGAAGAAAATGACACCATGCTTCTCCTATAAGCAGAAATCACAGAAGTATTCATCGATAGTCCTTTAGCACAAATACATTCTGTTTATATAATACTCACCTTTTCAGCTGGAAGAATGTGTTGTTTCATGAAATGCTTCACCTTGGTAAGAACTTCCTGACCTTTCCGAGTCTGTACAAACAACTGTCCAGTACTATCAGTCTGTGGTAGTACAGTACTGAAAGTTCTTTGCCAAAAGAAAAAAGGAAAAAAGGTTACAAAGATGTCCAAAGATCATCATTACATAGTTCTAATATAACGTGAAGTTTCCTCAGCTACCCAAAAAATATCCCCTAGAAGGAGGAGCTGTATTTTATATTTTAAAAAAGTCTTTCATATTGTGGACTGAATGTAGAATCTCTTATATTTTAAACATTTAACTTTAATGCTTAAAGCACTATTTGGGGAAAACATATAGGCCTGGCATCACCTCAAGCAATGTTAGTGATAGATGCAGGAGGCACAGTGTCTTGTCTGGACGTGCCCACAACGGACTGGGGGGCACGCCTGCACACTGGGGGAATGGGGTGGAGCCACCGGGAATTTGAGCCTTAGGTAGGGGGAGGAGCCTGGCCTCTTCAGCTAGCGTGTGGTAGCCTGGCATTCAATCTGTGAGGTGGGAGCCTGTTGGCAGGACCATCTCTTTCTTTGCTGAGAGCTTTCTTTCCGCTTAATAAATCGGCCCTCCTCACCCTTTAATGTGTCTGTGTGCCTATTTTTTCCTGTGAGACGAGAACCTGGATTTTAGCTGAACTAAGGAGCAAAAAATCCTGCTTCATTAGTTTTGAATCTTTATTGAAGTCACCTGTCAGAATCTCCAAAAGAAAAAGCAAAGAAGTTGAACACAAATAATCATTATTCTTAGTATTAATACATGCCTCACAAATACAGCTGCTGAATATTAGATCTGTAGAACAGAAAACCAAACACTGCATGCTCTCTCTTACTCATAAGTGGGAGTTGAACAAACCACCATGGCACATACATACCTATGTAACAAACCTGCAGGCTCCGCACATTTATCCCGGAACTTAAAAATAAATTAAAATAAAACAAAGAAGACCTGTAAAGGTCATTATGAAGCACAACAGAATCAATTGTAATGGTGTAGAGAGAACAAATACCCATCTATAAGATAAATTGGAAAAAGCAATTGCCCTAACATTATGCCATGGGTACTTGTGGCTTACGCAGAATTTCTGGGACAGCATCACACATGCATTTGGTAAGCAATGGGAATGTAACTGGCAAAGTGTGTTCCATGCTTGAAAAAGTGCTCCCGCTGATGAAGACATGATGATGGGTTTCAAAGATGCTTATGAAATGTCTGAATAAAACTTAATGAAATATAACAGTGGAACAGAACAATATTTCTAAATTAATAAATCATCTTATATAATGCATTTTTAAAATTAGGTATATGTAAGTGACTTAAATATTAGAAAGAAACACTTGAGAGTTTTATCTATATCCTTAAAAGTTTACACATTCGGCCGGGCGCGGTGGCTCAAGCCTGTAATCCCAGCACTTTGGGAGGCCGAGACGGGCGGATCACGAGGTCAGGAGATCGAGACCATCCTGGCTAACACGGTGAAACCCCGTCTCTACTACAAAATACAAAAAAACTAGCCGGGCGAGGTGGCGGGCGCCTGTAGTCCCAGCTACTCGGGAGGCTGAGGCAGGAGAATGGCGTAAACCCAGGAGGCGGAGCTTGCAGTGAGCTGAGATCCGGCCACTGCACTCCAGCCTGGGCGACAGAGCGAGACTCCGTCTCAAAAAAAAAAAAAAAAAAAAGTTTACACATTCAAGTGGCACAAAAATACTTTTAAACTTAAATATGGAGATTTTCTTTATGTTTTAGGTCAATTTGTTTTTAGGCATAAAAGAGATTTACCAAAAAAAAACTATCGTGATTGGCAGCAGTATGCAATAAAAATAATCCCTACTCCCCTAAAGTTTATAACCTTCACATACGCAATAAAGGCTCTAATTTCAGTTAGCCAAGGAATCTGTTTTCCTTACCGTTTGGAGAGTTGTAGTCCAGTTTCTGCCAGAGGTTGCACAACATTGGCAAATAAAAAGCTATCCTCAGATGAATTATTTCCCAGAAGATATCTGCTATATATCCCCTACAAATAAACGTAGAACAATTAAAATTCATTGGAAACCGTCCTTCAACTATCCAATCAATCTTTCCAGTTTCTCAGTTATGTGGGACATTATACTCACACGGTATGAAGATGTAAAACAGACTATCAATGATATCAATGTACATGCAGGAGTAATTATACCCTTCTAAAGAGTCATACTCATATCATCCAGTTAACGCACTCTCATCCTAACATAATTCTAATTTATAATCAAATCAAACTTGAAAATGATCTCAGCAGTTACCAAAGATACCAAGTCTGCAAGTTATTTCACCTCTAAAGATCACTACCCTCCTTCATAATGGGGGAAAATCTAAAGAAACAAAAATAAGATTAAAAAAACTATAAAACCAAAGGGAAGACAATGAGATGATCTCTAAGAACATTTTATCTCATTTTTGGGCCCCTAATTTAGGTAAAACTGTCTCTTTTGAACAGTGTTAGTTGAATGCTAATCAGTGTTTCTTTGATAATTCTCCATTTCTGTACTATCAACATAATAAACTCTTTCCTCTCCCCTAAAAACAAACATCACTGTGTCTTCTTTATATGATTCCTTATACAATAAAACACTGTAATAGTTCTTCTATCATATTCAATTTTATATTTCCAATGAGATTGGAATGTTTATGATCATCTTGAAAGCTACTACATGTACAATATACATAGTTTATGTTGTACAATTTTTTTTGAGACGGAGTCTCACTCTGTCACCCAGGCTGGAGTGCAGTGGTGTGATCTCGGCTCACTGCAACCTCCACCTCCCAGGTTCAAGCGAATCCCCTGCCTCAGCCTCCTGAGTAGCTGGGACTATAGGCACATGCCACCACACCTGGCTAATTTTTTATTTTTAGTAGCTATGGAGTTTCACCACGTTGGCCAGGCTGGTCTAGAACTCCTGACCTCAGGTGATCCACCCATCCCGGACTCCCAAAGTGATGGGATTACAGGCATAAGCCACCGCACCTGGCCTATGTTGTACATTTTAATGTCAATCATAATCCATGTCAAACTTTTATTTGAAATGAAAAGCCATTTCAAATTTAAAGCCTATTTGGTATCTTATTTGTGGAAACTGTCAAATACAGAGACATACCCATTTTGAGAAACCCATTCTTTCAACATGATTAACTCAGGGTACAAGATGAGATGTAACACAACTATTTCAATTGTTCATGGATAGTATGAACTCTGAGGACAGAAAGTCAATTATCATAATTTTCCTTAATCATTCTTTTCTCATTCTTTTTTGCTTTCGAACTTATTCACCTGTTTTTCTTCTAAACCCTGGCCCCTTGCTATTGATGAAGCATCTCAATTTCTTAAACCTCCAAGATTCAAAGTGCCTGAAAACTGGATTAGTACAAAGAAGGCATCTGTTTAGATCACAATATAATTAGAAAAAAAACTAAATTTATGCTCTATTATGTTTTAAAATTAATCACACAAATATGACTATGAAAATAAAAAAATCTTACTCATCTACTTACTCAAAAACATTTTAAGAGGCTACTACACACTAGATACTGTGCTGGCCTCTGAGAAGTACAGATAATTCTTCCCTCATCATCAACCCTAACTAATAAATGGTTTCATAGTCTGAGGCAGAGATCATCAAAAGATCTTAGCTTTTTCTCACACTGGATATTCAGGAAATGACTAACCCTTACCTGCTTTTCTCTTTTTATCATTATATCAGTCTTTCTTCCTCCTTCCATCTTGTAAGTTGATTATACAAAAAACTGATAATACATTTTGCTACTCAAATTTTTTCCTTGCCAAATTCCTATTCTGTAAATTCTGGATTTATATTTTACCCACGTCTGATACCCGTCATTATGATAAGCAAAATGATCTAAGGATAAAGAATATAAAACCCGGAAGACTGGAAAACATTGTCAACAGTACATTGGTAAATAATGGCAAAACACATGTTTAAAACAATTAATTACCTGTGCTATTCCAGCCATCTTAAAAAATGAAAGGGCAAGAAAGAAATTCCAGTTAGGAAGAATAGAATTAATTCCCCTGCAGTGGCAATATATTGAAATCAGTTCTTCCATTGATGGTATCCCTATAAAAATGGCATGTAATATAAACTTTAATTAAAATGTCATGGTGAATATTTCACAATGTTATGAGACAGATATGTAAAATAGAATGTAATAACCATTAGCCCATACAACAAAACATGTTCTAAACCTTGACTTCCAAAAGATTATCATATACAAAGGATTATATTTGGTCATAAATTACTAAAAGTGGCATGCTAAGTTCAGAAAATTTAACAAAGAAAATGAAATAGGCCAGTCACGATGGCTCATGCCTCTAATCTCAGCACTTTGCAGGGGCCAAGGTGGGAGGATCACTTGAGAGCAAGAGCTTAAAACTAGCCTGTGTAACACAGTGAGACACCGTCTCTACAAAAAATTAAAAAATTAGCTGGGCATAGTAGCATGTGCCTGTAGTCCTAGCTACTTAGAAGGCTGAAGTGGGAGAATCACTTGAGCCTAGGAGTTCAAGGTTTCGGTGAGCTATGATTGTGGCACTGTACTCCAGCCCGGGTGACAGAGCAAGACCTTGCATCTAAAAGTAATAATAATAATAATAAAATAGAAACATGTTTAAGAAACAAAAACTACTATCTAAAATTGCAGGATTTTATATTTTAATTATGAAAGTAATAAAGACAATTTTATATTAATAGCAATTTAGACAACATTATGTTCTCATACCTGAGTTTTCTTGAATACGAGAACCTTGATTTATCATTGGAACTGTCCTTGGCCAAAAGTAGAAGGCGGAAAGATGAGCTAAGTCTGACAAAGGATGACCAATGGTTGAAAGCTCCCAATCCAGCACCGCTATAACTCGACACTGTAATTAAAAATACAGAGGTCTTTAACATATTGAAACTTAAAACAAGCATAATAAAGAAATAACATCGAATACATTCAAAATCATGTTTTCCATCAAAAGTCAATTTCAGGTATTTACCCACAGTGGCATATCTCATTTATAAAATAGCCAATTAGCCTTGATTATATAGAGCTAAGTCCTCTGGTTCCATCGCTGGCCATCAATCCTTCTCATTTTACTTTACACAGCCTTAATATCTCTGCTAATGAGCAGATGCAAAAGCAGTTAAAACTTCTCAACTGAAAGTAACTGTGATAAAAAGGAATTATAGTGAATTACTTATATTTTAATAATCCATGTTATGCATGATTAAACATTTGCTTTAGTAATTAATCTAACTACATAACAAATGTACTACTCCACCCATAGTACTTTTAAAAGTTATTTCACATTGTAGATACAAAGCATAATTGTTATAAAAGATACTGTTAGTTTTATAAATATAAAACCCACCATTACACAGCAACATAAAACAATCATGTAACGTGGAACCAATAAAACAGAAAGTTTTCCTCATTCAACCTTGTAACAGTATGTATCAAGGGAATATTTATCTTCTTTTTTTTTTTTTTTACAGAGTCTCGCTCTGTAGCCCAAGCTGGAGTGCAGTGGCACGATCTCCGCTCACTGCAAGCTCCACCTCCTGGGTTCACGCAATTCTCCTGCCTCAGCTTCCCGAGCAGCTGGGACTACAGGTGCTTGTCACCACGCCCGGCTAATTTTTTTATATTTTTAGTAGAGACGGGGTTTCACCGTGTTCGCCAGGATGGTCTCGATTTCCTGACCTCATGATCCACCCGCCTTAGCCTCCCAAAGGGAATATACATCTTGATGTTAAGGATACAGGACATTCTATTGTTCATTTATTATGTTCCTTTGGCTGTACATATGGCCAAAAAAATCAATTTGCAGAATAGTACATAGCATATGATCCGATTTTTGCTTAAAGAGAAAGATTATAAATGAATACTGAAAGTTGAAAGGATATTGCACCAAACTGAGAGCTATGGCTGTGGTTACTTTAAGGGATTAAGGCAGGAGGGATGAGGTCCAGAGAGGGGAACCTTCACTGTGGGGTTCTGTATACAGGAGTGATGTGACATGATCTGTATTTTAAGAGGGTCACTCTGGCTACTATGATTTCAATATACTATAGGGGGCCAGTGAGGCAGCTGCAGCAATACTCTAGGCAGGTTATCCAAGCTACATAAAACTGCAGACCCCATTTAGGTAATATGAGTTACTGGGTTTCATGCCTCCATATAACCGTGTGTGCTTGCATTCCGTTGCTCCGCTGGCAAACTTACACACATTACTGGAGCTTTGTGTGGAAATGTGGGCTTTGGAATCAGACAGGCCTGTATTCAAACTCTAGCTCTACCATTTGCTGGCTGTATAACTCTGGACAAGTTAGTTAACCTCTCTAATCCTCAATTTCCTCAGCCATAATATACACCTCTTACACAGGGTTAAGATTAAATGGGCAGGTAGCACGTATAGTTCATTTACCAGTTTCTAGCAAAGTACCTGGCACACAACAGATGGCCAATATGTATTTATTTGATATGTACAGAGCCTCACATATATAGCCAGGCAATCAAAACTTGGCCATTGTTACTGTGGAAAAAAATTGATCACTCCCTTCTCTATGACTTTATAAGAGCTTTTACTGTGGTTATATTATACTATAAATTTGTAATATTATAAGTATTATAAATTACTATACTAGTTAGGTTTGTGAAACTACTGAAGAGGATGGATGCATTTTTCTCTTACATCATTCTATTTGTTATCTATGCTTTTAACATCCAAAGAAAGGATGAGGCACTTATGCGATAAATGATTACTTTTCTTTTTTAATACAAATTGGGAAACTTCTCTGGAGTTACGTTTCAGAATATCTGAACCATTTTTGGGGTAAAAACACAAAGCCATAAAACAAAAGCCAGTGAGAAAAGCTGATGGCTCATCAAATTGCATAAATTAGTGCAAATTAATTAGCAATAACTTATAGAATCCTGTCGATGCCTGTTTGTGTTGAGAGTTATTAAAAGCTCAACATAACTTTTAGTGGTTGATCTGGACATTTACTAAATCGTCTTACTGCTACTAAGGAACTTATTAGTAAAATGATTTTTGACAGTTTTTCTGAAACCTCAGCACAACAGAAAGCTTTTAGTTTTTTAAATTATCTTCTTTATAGAGAGATTCATTTTATGTATATTTTTTATGCCATTGAATTTTATTAATATGTATGTGTATTGGCATTCAAAACAAACAAACAAAAAATACATACAATCCAACAGAACAAACAGTAGATTAAGAAGGCAGGGAAGAAAATAACAGAATTTGTTATAAAAAGATGAAGCTAGGAGTAAGGTTATTACACATAATTGAGTGTGATAAGACATGCAGAGTTGTTAGTGTGGGTAGTAAGATTTGCTTTGAATTTTATAGTGGGTAAAATAAAGTGTGAAGCATGGTCAGTCACAATCTTTACAGCGAATGCAGGTCAAAAACAAACCAGCTGCTCAAGAGGGACAACTTTTCTTGGCAATGAGGCTAAAGAAAAATATCACCCATCAATCTGCATACAGGTGATATTGTGTAGCGGACTAAAACGGTGTATGCACAATATCACCTGCATACAGGTGATATTGTGTAGCGGACTTTATATTGTCTTCAACAATATAAAGAGAACTTTTCAGGTGCATGATGTAATTCCTAGAAAGCAGGCTATGCTGGAAAATGACTGAAAGGACAAAGATGAGTCAAGTAGAAGACAAAACCACATGCTGGGAGTGGGAGCCGAGATGGGACAAGAAATGTGAGAGTTTGAGAAGAAGATAAAAGAATTAGAAAAGCCATTTTTTAAATGCCACAGGTTTTACTAAGAGATGAAGTTACAGCCTAGATAAAATCATGTGGCATAAAAATGTCTCAGACCCAATTAACCTTATTTCACTTTATTCTGCAGTAAAAATATGAGGATTCAAGTTTAGGGCTAGAAACTGGTTAAAGTCAAGGGGTGATGAACATCCCCTGTAGGATTATTAGAAAAAGTAAAATAATAATAATAATGATGATATGAAGTCAGGATGGGAAGATTCTAGAATAATAAGTAACCTAAGGTCAGGACACTTTATAATTCTTACATTACTTGCATACATCTATAGTCAAAAATTATTCATGAAATCGATACTAAAGAGGGTAGTTTTTGAGATGACTGATTATGATCATGTGGCTTATGTAGGATAAGAAGTCAAGTGAAGTCATGAAGGGCTTATGGATTCTAAATTAACAGCAATCAAATTTACAGTGTCTCAGGGAAGATACAGAGAAATAAACGAACAGAAGGTAAAGAGGGTGAGGTCAAAGATAACAGGTTTCAATTTCTAGATCACTGAAGTTGACAAGTTCCAATGGATGTTCCTAATTATATTTTTCAAGTTGAAATGACAATATGCAGATTTTACATTAAACTCCAAGATCCTAAACATTTCTCTACCGGTAAAATTTATATTTGGAAAATCAACATTTTCCAGGAAAACTGGATTTCTTTTCAACACTGCAGTGAGCATGTTGTGCTACTGAAACACTTGCTCAAACATGCTTTAAATACTTTATAAATAAGTAACGGAAAATAATTTCGTTTTGCCATATCCTGTAGTTTCCTTTACTGGCTTACCCCACACATTCCTGGAAGGTTTGTCATTTAAAATTGCTTTGTCTTCTTTCTTAATTGTTGTGTTTTCTGATGACAAAAACACAACATGCTGTTGTTTTAAAAATGAAAACCAAAAAACATCAAATCCTAAACATTACAGAAATGTACAATTATGTCTCCTCTAATTCCATCCCCTACAACCACTGTTTAGGTTTTAGTACATATTATGAAAGATTTACTTATACCCTAATATTTTTCTGAAGAAGCTTGACAAGTAGTCTTAGAAAAGTCAGAGAGAAAAATGAAGGGGAAAAAATGGAAAAGTGAGGGTACCTGAAATAAACTGAGCATCATTGATGTGCCAGGTACCAGCTAGTTGCTCATATTGACTGTTTCATTTTAGCTGCCCAGCAACTCAGAATTTTTTTTTTTCAATTTTAAAAGGCACACAATGTCAATTTCCTGGGTTTGATAATGTACCATAGTTGTATAATATCCATTTTGCAGAATTTGGATGATGGATACACAGGACTTCTCTGTACTATAATACTTTTTTACAACTTTTTGTGGAACTCTAATTATTTCAAAACAAAAAGTTAAAAACAGAGATACAGAGAGAGATTAAATAACTTGCTTTAAGTTCACACTGCTAGGGAATGAAAGTTAAGCACAAATTTATGAGATGGAAATAGTTGCTTAGTGAATAATTAAAATTAATCCCTTCAACATAGATTCATTCAGAATCATATAAGCACCTGCAATATAAAGATGAATAAGACATAGTCATTGTTTTAAAGGAACTCCAAGTCTAGTGGGTTCTGTTATCTACTATAGAGACTCAATATTATATAGACTCAACTAAAATATTAAATGACACAGATCAAATACAGGCCAGATCTTGGTATGTTTTAAGGCATATGCTTTTATAATTTTCTAGATTATAAATTAGCATATTTAATTTTTCTAATCTAAGGGTAGATAATTAACAAGGTTAGAATTCAGAATTCATCAGTGCCAGTAGCAACAGGTTGCACATGTATGCACAAACATACATAATTACATACTATAATTTTAATATCTAAATTGACTTTTCTTTTTTTTTTTTTGAGACAAGAGTTTCACTCTTGTTGCCCAGGCTGGAGTGCAATGGTGTGATCCTGGCTCACCGCAACCTCCGACTCCCGGTTCAAGCAATTCTCCTGCCTCAGCCTCCCAAGTAGCTGGGATTACAGGCATGCGACACCACGCACAGCTAATTTTGTATTTTTAGTAGAGATGGGGTTTCTCCGTGTTGGTCAGGCTGGGACTTTCTATGAAAAATTTTTTCTCCTGTGGGTAAACATGCTCACATGTGTTTACATTATTTTTGGATTTTCAATTGATACACACTACTTCGAGTTATGACAACAATGCAATTTATAATGGTATTTTCCGCCATCCTTTTCCAATAGGAAAGGAACACAAAACCTGGAAGTTTAGCACACGAATTTAGAGCAGCTCTTCCTGCCCTAAAACATCTTAGCATTCTAAGAAAACTAATGAACCCAGAAAATCCTCCTCTCAGAAGCCGGATTCAGGGAACTGCAAATCTTTCTCATGCATGTAGGAATACTAAGTGCCAAATGGCATGCCCAAAGACATACAGTTAATCAGAGGAAAACTGAAGAGGTTTCCTCTTTCCCACTATACTGTAATCCTAGGCCTCATTGCAGGTGCTCAGTGGAGGAGTACAGCTTTCATTTGTTTATACTCTTTATAAAGAGTACAGTGTGCACATTTACACAGAGCAAGGTTATATTAATCTCATGGAATTCTTTTGAAGCCTCAAGAAGCTTTTGGAATTCTCTGTTCTCAGAGTTTATAACAAACAGATAATAAATTCTTCATGAGATAGGGCTAAAAACCCCAAAGAAGTATAAATGAACCAGAAAAAAAAGCAAGAACATGGATAAGCTAAATATTGTGACTAGTAGATGAAAAACTTCTTTGAAGAAAACAGCGTTATGCATGTAAAATTCCCAAATCCTTTTAAGCAGTAAACCAAATACCACTTGGGATTAGAACCAGTCTTAAAGGTAGGCAGCTAACTTACGCTGGAAAATCTGCAGGACTGCTTTCTAAAAATTTTGAGTGGTGATGACAGTCTTGAGCTGTAGGGGAACAGGGAGTCGGTTGGGCTTCTTCAGTGCTCTGGGGGAGCATTTACTTAGTATTGTGTCACAAAACAGACCTACTCAATTAATTGTAAACATAGTTAACTGTACCTCTTTAGGGTGGAAAACTATGTTATCTAGTCTGAAATCTCCATGAATCAAATTCTCTTCATTGTCATTATCCGGCAAGTTCTTCATTAGCCAGTCCGATAACTGTTGCATGGCAGGGATGTCCTGATGAGCTGCAGCTTGATATTGCTTTGTCCAGGTTGATACCTAAAGACATATAAATAAGAAAAATAGTAAAGCTGAAAGTGGAATGTAGGATCTAGCAATTCTAAAATTAAAACAAAATTCAAATGCTGTTTTACTCCTAAATACTTAAGACCCATACTGGTGATACTCATGTCAGCCTAAAACACTCAAATCAGCCTAAACCTTAAACATTTAAGTCTCTTTTCCATATAGTTCCATTTTACTTACCTAGCTTTTTATCAGGAGAAAAATACTGGCCTAGGGATCAAGAGATATGGGTTCTAGTCTTTATTCAACAACTACTTTGTAGAAGAAAAAAGAAAGAATGCATACAAACACACACAAACACACGTGCACACATACCCACTCTCTCTCCCTCTCTCTCACACACACACACAAACACAAATATATAGATATAGATAATTTCTGGAAAGGGTCATGAGAAATAAGTAACCCCTGAAAAAGGGAATATGGGGACCAGAAGAAAAAAAGAAGACATTTACTTTTTTTTTTGAGACAGAGTCTTACTCTGTTGCCTAGGCTGGAGTGCAGTGACTCACTGCAACCTCCACCTCCCAGGTTCAAGCAATTCTCCTGCCTCAGTCTCCTGAGTAGCTGGGATTACAGGTGCACGCGACCATGCCTGGCTAATTCTTGCATTTTTAGTAGAGAGAGAGTTTCTCCATGTTGGTCAGGCTGCTCTCGAACTCCCGACTTCATGATCTGCCTGCCTTGGCCTCCTGAAGTCCTGGGATTACAAGTTTCAGCCACCGCACCCCGTCTACTTTTCATTTTAATACTCTTTCTTATTATCCATAGAATTTTCTAAATATATTACAGGTATGATTAGTGTAAAGATCTTCTATTGTTCTTAGAATTGAATATAAACAAATCAACTTACTCGTAAAGTCCTCCAACAAGTGGGACCATCTTGTTTATTTGTTTTTTTAATCTCCATTTCCCAAGGCATCTTTGCTCAATTTAGTGCAATAGAGCAAAGATCTTTACTTGGTCTTATCCAGTCACATCGACCTGGGTTTAAATTATATCTAAGCCACTTACTTGTATATTACTTGATTGATGCAAGCCTCCCTTTCTTCATCTGCAAAATGGGAGTAGTAATATCTATATCTTAGGGTTGTTGTAAAGATCAAAAAAGAGAGGTCAACAACTCACTCTGCCATGTAGGACCTAGCATATAGTGAGTATTCTCTAAACTTTAGTTTCCTTTTCTCTTTCCTTAACTCCCACAAAATGATATGCTTATAAAGGAAAGCAGCCCCATATATATCTAGTATTGCTTTCCTTTAATTTAAAATGATCCCCATCACTCTAAATTTTATCTTTCCTTAAATACTCATTATAAGATATCTCTCCCAGGAAGCTTTCTCTATATGAGCAAGGGCAACCCAGCTTCTACCCTTTGAATGGCTCTTATGATGAGTATCAATTTACTACTAGATTTTACACTCTTTTACACCATTTTCAGGTTTCATGTATGACATGCATGTACAGGTCTCTCAAAAATGACCACAAGTTCCTATGGGGAAGAACCTATTGTATATTTTTCTTGATATTTAACATAATACTCAGCAGGTATTAAACACACAGTCAAGCTTAATAAATGTCTGCCAGTCCAACTTAGAAAGAAAAAACTGTAGGCTGGGCGCGGTGGTTCATGCCTGTAATCCCAGCTCTTTGGGAGGCTGAGGCAGGCGGATCATGAGGTCAGGAGATTGAGACCATCCTGGCTAACACAGTGAAACCCCATGTCTACTAAAAATACAAAAAGTTAGCCGGGCGTGGTGGTGGGTGCCTGTAGTCCCAGCTACTCGGGAGGCTGAGGCAGGAGAATGGCATGAACCTGGGAAATGGAGCTTGCAGTGAGCAGAGATTGTACCACTGCACTCCAACCTGGCCAACAGAGCAAGACTCCGTCTCAAAAATAAATAAATAAATAAAATAATAAGAAAAAATTGTACAGTTAAAAGTATTGGAAAATTAAGTGAAGAGTCTAAAACAGAAGATTTTGTGGAACAAAACCTAATATAAAAACATAAGATAATTTTATACTAAAAACTAGTCATTCTGAAGGACAATGTTAAAAGTCATAGCCAAGCTTCAGAAAAGTATACAATAATAAGTTTTTTTGTTGACTAACAAGGTATATTATTTACAAGAACTTGAAAAAATAGCTATTAACGTGGATGCATTACCTGTCTTTTGCAGTACCCAGCACCTACACCATATCCTTCCAGCTGCAATGACTGTATATTCAAGGAATGTAACTGAGCCAATGTTTCTACCATGGCCACATATATGGCTGAACGTTCTGCTGGGCTAACTCCAGGAACTGTTAAATCACGAAAGATTCGACCCTATGGAAGTGATTACAACAGATTATTTAAATATGTGCAATCAATACTTTGTGGAATATACTAGAAAAACATTCATTTGTGAAACATATTTAACATTAGAGTATACATGCCAAAGGGAAAATAAAAGGATATGCCAAGATAAATGTAAACATCAAAACTACTCTCAACTATTTTACAGAAAAAATTTAAAACACATTTTGAATTTATTGTTCTTAATGGCTTGACCTATGTGGAGTCTTGTTTTCCCTACTACCTTATGGACAATTTGGTTATTGCCATTACAGATAGCTCTTTACTGACACCTAGAGGAAAATTTAAGAATAAGTCAATACCCCTTAATTACTAAATTTGTTTTTTGTCTATTCCATCCCTCCCTTTGTAAGTGCTCAAATTTGAACAAAATTGTAAGTCTTTGCAAAGTAATCTAATTACCTAAAATGTTAAATAACAAACTATATCATTTATTAAGTATCATAAAACATCTTTTTTTTTTTTTTTTTTGAGACTGAGTCTGGCTCTGTCGCCCAGGCTGGAGTGCAGTGGCCGGATCTCAGCTCACTGCAAGCTCCGCCTCCCGGGTTTACGCCATTCTCCTGCCTCAGCCTCCCGAGTAGCTGGGACCACAGGCGCCTGCCACTTCGCCCGGCTAGTTTTTTGTATTTTTTAGTAGAGACGGGGTTTCACCGTGTTAGCCAGGATGGTCTCGATCTCCTGACCTCGTGATCCGCCCGTCTCGGCCTCCCAAAGTGCTGGGATTACAGGCTTGAGCCACCGCGCCCGGCATAAAACATCTTAATTAACTTCATAATTAAAAGTAAAAGCAACAAAATAAGATTAAGTGTTAATTTACCTGCACATGTTCCATTATGTAAAATTCTGTTCCAATGACAGAAGTATCACTGCAGTACAGTATAGGCTTGGGAACAGGGAATCCAACTGAAAACAAGGCTTTCTGGACTTTAAATTCTCTATCAATCTAAATAGGATGATAAATCATTAAAAATCAGAGAAACTGATTTAATTATAATTAAATGTAATAACTACTCATCAGCTAACCTTAAGGCTAGAAAACAACGTAAACAGTATCAATAAATACTCCAGAGGATAATAGTAATAACTTCCCTAATGTAAGCATTATGATTATAAATTAGACCACTACTAAAAAATGTAATTTAATTAGAATGAGAAGATGAGCACCTGCACAAGACTTAACCCTGGCTCTGATGATGTGAAGGCAATAGTTACTGTTCACAATATTTCACATATTTTATCATAAAACATCCCTTTTTCCTTAGCAGTTCCCTGGCTGGCTGCTCACTCTTTCATGTCTTCCAAGGAAGCTCAAGTAAGTCTCTATTCTAGCACTCTGCCACAGTCAAATACAAAGAGCTGGGGGTGAGAGGTGAGTGGTGGTGGAAGGAAAAGTACCTGCCCTTTCTGGAGAGCAAGGGAGGCATGTGTTTCCAGGGCAGGGGCATGGGGATCTTTCCCGGCACTCATGACTGCTGTGGAGCTCAAGATAACTACCAGGAAAGTAGGCAGCTAGAAGCAAACTGGAGCCCAAATAAGATAGTGGGGAAAAAATGGCTTCCTTAATTAGGACAGATGCACAGGCTATCACTCAGGACCCAAGGGCAGAGCTGTTGATGCAAGCCAAGTACCGATGGCTCATCTACATGTAGTCACCTGGCCCCAGACTCAGGCAATGGTGACTGACCATTCTAAGGAGGGGAAACTATGCAGCTGCGGCAATAACCGTAACAGAAAAGTAACGAAACCATGCCCAGGGTGAGAGCAGCCAGTGGTACCAAGGACTGTGGAAAGAAGTGTTAACCACTCAGGTGTTGGGAAATGAGGGGGAGGAGGTAAAGGGGAAAGGGCAAAAGGGTTAGAGAAGCAAAAACTGGATCACAGAGCAGGAGCATTGCTTTTTTCAATGCAGAGTTGAGAAAACTGAAGGGAGTTGAAACAGAGTACTCCAGATCCTTGGGAGCTATACTAGGGCTGAGAGCATTATGCCTTGTTCTGATGTGTTCAGGTGGGATGCCATCAAGAAAAGAGACAAATAAAGCTGTTTACTGAGGCATGCATGGGGATTATCCTTTAGCCATACTATATTGATATTTAATAAAAGTTACCCAACTTTTTTTATCTTAAGCATCCAACTTACTTCATGTTTCTGGGAATATGATATGGGACCAAGATTTTCTATTACTGTAGTATTAAGCCTACCCCACAATTGTCCTTCCCTAGTGAGCTGGGCCTGGGAAGCACCTGCTGTACATCCAGTCATACCCTAAATATGCACAGTGCTTTTAATGTTCTACAGTGCTTTGATTTCTGTCCCCTCTTGTTCTCTGAAAATCCACAGATAATACCTGTTTTCTGAAGACAGAAAAAGCTAGTTTTTAACAGAAATCTTTTATAATTCTTACTAATATTTAGAGAGTACTATAAAATACTTATTCAAATCTTTCTTTTTATCACCAAAAGATTAGAGAATTGTCATAGCAAATGTATTAAAATAATTCTGAGTAGATACTATTACATATAATAAATATATAACAAAACAAAACATCTATAGATGAGTAGCACTGAAAATATTCATTGGTTGATTTTACTTCTAGCCAACAGTGTAGAGGAAAATCAAATACACAAAAGAACTGGGTGTTGTTCAAGATTAATAGCCTAAAGATAGACTTACATTTCAACCTCAAATCATTTTTTAAAACAAAAAAAGATATAATTCAAGGGAAATTTTCATTAGAAATAAAATACATTTTATGTTATTTGGCAATCATAAGATGCCTTTTAAAAGAAAATTGGCTTTGTGTATATTAAAAGCATTTATTTGTCACCAAAGAATTTATCATTACATTTGTATACTATACCTTATGTGCTTTAGGAAGAAGTGAACCTGGTGGTTTTTTCCTGAGCACATATGTTTGAAAGCCCTTCTGGAGATAAAAGGTTGGATTGGACTGTCCTGCTCTAGATAAAAGTTAAAAAAAAAAAAAAAAAAAGGTCAATTACAAAGATATGTTTTCCTTCATCCCCAAATCCTACTGAAATGTCAGAAGAAACAAATGAAAATAAATTCATCTCAATGCTAGAAAATCAAGAGGGGTGTTATCAGCAGCTCACAACATGAATTTCTAGATTAAAGCAGATGGCAACATACTGGCAGCTGGAGAATCTGTGACTCACACAGGTAGAAGAGAGGATCACACTTCCTGACTGCAAATCCGAAGTTTTATCAGGAGTACCTGTAGAACAATCTAAGTAAACCTGTAGAACAATGACTGATGTAAGTAAATAAAGAATCTGAGGAGAGATTGTAAGTTATCAGTCAGAAAATGAATTAAAAGATGCAGGAGCAGTTGGCTTAATGCCCCCTCATCTGCCTTTAGAGAGATAACCCTCATAAGTGTCAACAAGGTTAGTGTGTGAGTTCAGCTCTCTACAATGGGAGTTCTGAGAAGTGAGGTCCCACAGTGAGCATCTGGCCCAGGGAAGTGCAATGCCCCTCAACTAACTCACAGACACCAGGGCATTGACTTTCCCTGCCAGATGAGCAGAAATTCTCACCTAGACTAAGGATAGACACTTCCACTACCAAAACTATTCAGTCTATTCCTTCACTTATAATACGGACATTTAAGAATCACCCAACTTTGGAAGAATCCAACTATATAAAGGAGAGATCCTAAATTAAATAAACAGAAGAACCAAACCTTAAAGTAACAGGTAATAGGAGAAAGTAGAAAAAATAATCGTTAAAGCTTCTTCGCAGGACTCCAACCTCCATCAAGAAAAAACAAGCATGATCCTAGACTGAGTGTGGCAGCAGCCCCAGTGTCTATGTCTTCTATAAATCAGACCCATCCTCCCTGGCAATCACATCAAGGAGCACTGGTTTTGGTACCATCTAATCCTGTGTGAGTGCCTTTTTACCATATGAAGGTGGAGATAATCACCAGTGGTCGGGAAATAGGACCACTACAGGCTAGCCTGTCTTTATTGATATAGAACAATTTATCTTTGATGCTGCAAACAATCAATTGCAACGAATTTTTTTTTTTTTTTGAAACGGAGTCTCGCTCTGTCGCCCAGTCTGAGGTGCAGTGGCACGATCTTGGCTCACTGCAAGCTCCGTCTCCCAGGTTCTCGCCATTCTCCTGCCTCAGCCTCCCGAGGAGCTGGGACTACAGGCGCCCGCCACCGCCCAGCTAATGTTTTGTATTTTTTAGTAGAGACGGGGTTTCACCGTGGTCTGGATCTCCTGACCTCGTGAACCGCCCCCCTCGGCCTCCCAAAGTGCTGGGATTACAGGCGTGAGCCACCGCGCCCAGCCACAGCGAATTTTACAAACACATTTTTTTTTTTTAATGCCAAACATCTGATTGGATGCATTTTTGATGAGGCAGTTCTCTAGTCTTATATAAAGCACTGGTCTTTCATGATAGTAAATGACCCAAATGAAATACAAAGAAAAAACTAAAAGCTTCTTGTTGAAGATAGAGTGACCCAGCAAGTCTGCTTCTAAATATATATCCAAGAGAACTGAACACATAAAATTAACACAAAAACTTGTACATGAATGTTCACAGCAGTACAATTCATAACAGCCAAAAATTAGAAACAGCTCAAATGTCCATCTGCAGACAAAAGGATAAACAAAATGTGGTATATCTATACAATGGACTATTGTTTGGCAATACAAAGGAATAAAATGCTGATTCATTTTATTCCTTTGGAATAAACGTGGATGAATCTTGAAAATATTATGTTGAGTGAAAGAAGCTAGTCACAAAAGACTACATATTATGTGATTCCATGTCTATGAAATGTCCAGAATAGGCAAATCCATAGTGACAGAAAGTAGATTAGTAGCAGCCAGGGATAGGGGGAGGAAAAAATTGGGAAGTATGAGGTTTCTTTGGGGGTGATGGAAATGTTCTAGAACTAGATAGTGGTGATGATTGTACAACATTGTGAATATATGGAAAACAACTACTTATACACTGTAAAATGGTTAAATTTTTAAATGTTATGTTATATGAATTTCTCAAAAACAAACAAAAACAAAAGTTTCTCTTTTGAGGAAGTATCTAAAATGGTTATAACAAAGACAAAAAAAAATTGCAGAAGCCCATTTGCATCGGAGGATCATTGTCAACACTGTCAATACAGTACTCGCTAAATTTAACCACTCCAAGCATCAGGCCTCCAAATAGCCTGGAATCACTGATGGTCTCAATGTAAGAATCATCATTGAGCCAATAGTCATAACTATTGATTAGTTCTTGGACAAGATATTTGGTGCTGAGAGAAATGTGTTGATCTATAACCTAAGAGATGGTACTTTTGATGTGTCCAACCTCCATTAACAAATGGAAAATCTTTGCATGTAAGTGTGCAGCCATAGTCACTTACTTGGTTAGAGAAGACTTTAAACAGACAATCTCACGAGACCCTACTAAGCCATCCATAGCATTGGTTCCCTTAGGAGCATAAACAGACAGGAAAAACAGGATGTTGTCATGGCAGCATCAGATGAGTTTCTTCAGCAGACTCCTTGCAGCAGTCCAGGGTTTACTCTATGCCCCCATTCCCCCTCGGTGACAGCTCAGGTAAGAGGGAATGAGATCAGGAAATGGGTGAGTATGGGTACCACCTTGATTTAGAAGTCTTAGTCTATTTAGGCTGCTAGTCTATTCAGGCTGCTATTATGAAATACCATAGACTGGGTAGCTTATAAACAACAGAAATTTATTTCTCACATTTTTGGAGCCTGGGAAGTCAAAAATCAAGGCACCAGCAGATTCAGTGTCTGGTGAGGACCTGCTTTCTTATAGATGGCACGTTCTTGCTCTTTCCTCACATGGTGGAAGGGGCAAGGCAGTTCTTTGGGGTCTCTTTTATAACACGAATCCCATTCTTGAGGCCACTGTACTCATGATCTAATCATCTCCCAAAGACCCCCACCTCTTAATATCATTACCTTGGGAGTAAAGATTTCAACATATGAATTTCTGAGGGACACAAACATTTAGATCATAGTAAAGCCTCATGCCCTACAGAAGCCATTATCTGTAGTAGCAGTCTTTTGGCACCAGCTTCCAGGGCCCTAGCAAAAGACATGACTAGTTGAAATAATCCTCTACACTTAGGAAAGCCCAAAGCTATGCCTTTCCACCAGATACTTAAACAGTTCATTTATAGACTTTCCAGTTCAGATGCAGTTTACTAATTAGATGTTATTTTTACCATAAGGAATGTTGCCTGGAAACACATCTGATATGCCACCTTTACCAAGTTTTCAGAATTACAGAGCTAGAAAATTAGATAAATTTATCCACAGAGCAGGAGAAAGGTTTTTTAACCCTTTATTTATGTCACTGTTAACAAATCTCAGACTCATGGCATCCTCCTAGAGGGTGCATCTACCTGCATCTCTAAGCTTTAGAAACTCAGAAATTCTTATAGGAATTTTTTTAACAGAAAGGAACGAAAAAAGAAAAGCACAGGCCCTGATAAGGGAATCCGTTATGTTTGTGGATATCTAAGAAGCCATCTAATCCCTTATGCAGAGATTTGAAAATATTCAGGATTTGCTGCTTTTTAATTTTACTCCTTTTCCTTTGGTGGAAATCATGACTGGTGGAATCATGACTATTCTGATCAAGTGCATTTAATAAAACCACTAAGCAGACTCAGACCTTCACCAACTATCTACTCTGACAACCAGTTTGGTTTGCTCATTAAGGTTTATGATATTGAGTGAGCAATGACGAAGGATAACAACCATCCCGGCAAATTTGAACTCACAAGCATTCCTCCTGAACCCTTTGGATTTCCACAAATTTAAAAAACTTTTTATATTGATGCCAACAGCATCTCAAATGTGTTTGCTGTTGATAAGAGATCAGAAAAAAAGAAGATTAAAAGACAAATGACCCAGTGTTTGCCCATGGAAACACTGAGTATATGGTCCAAGAGGCATAAAAGTACAAAGCCGGAAAACAAGAAACAGACAGAGTTTCTCTTAAGAAGTTGCTCAGATCCTATGTATTCAATAGGCCACAGTGAAAAATGAGAGATGGCAAAGCAGAATCAAAGATACAGTCAAACGGAAGACTCCTGACAAGTGCAATGGAGTCATCAATGATGAGTCAAGAATCTCATTACTGAGAAGGAAGAATTTAACATCAGCCAAAAGAGCTGGAGAGTGTCCAAACACTTCCATTATCACAGCGTACCAGAGCTAGCACCATGCTAGGTGCTTTGCTAGGGACTTCCCTAGAAGTGGTTACCCATCCTCTAGAGGTGTGTCTTCTGGAACCATGACTACAGAAACAGACTAAGCCAACCAAAACTCAACATGAAGTTTGAACATGAACACACAGTCATGAAATCTGAAGGACTCTGATTTGCAGGAAGTCAGTTTAGTGACAGGTTTTTTTTTTTTTAAATCATACTTGAGCTGCTATTTCATATATTATTAGACATTGTTGAATACCTGAATATACACAGGGTAAGGACATATAGTTGCACTTTATCCACATGATAAATAGAATTCGTGACAGAGGACAAAGGTTTTTAAAATTGGCATGATTAAAAAAAAAAAGAAGAAAGAAAAACAGTGAGTCCAGACTACTTAACTTAGTGTAAGACTGTCCCTCCCCAGCCCCAATACATACCTACCACTTCCCATTTCCTATCACTGACAGCACTGCTGCCTTGAGACCACCAGAACTGGTTTCACTGTGCTCTTTACCCCTCTTTATATCATCAATACCAGAAGTCCCAAATTCCCGTTTATACTTGTTTACTGAATTATGATTCCCATAAGACTCTGCACATTCCCTATTGAGATCTTCTCCACCCCCTCAACGCCTGATATCCTTCCACTGTGCCCCTGGAACTCACAGTCTTCCACAATTCCATACAGCTTCAATATCTTCTCTGAATAGACCCTTTACCTCCTTGCTCTAATTAAAACCTGAATATTCCATGAGAATCCTGTTTCCTTTGTAGGCTTCTTAAGTGGTAGATGTTTTTCCCACATCAGTCTTCTAGTAAGCCTGGATGGAGTTTATATCCTTCCTGAAACTCACTGCCACTTCCAGACTCCTTGCTCTCCCTCCTGTGTAAATTCTTCCCTCAGCTTTGAATCTCAGGCCATGAGACTCTGCCACCCTCTACCCCTTTTTCTTGCAGTCACCTACTAACTCTCAGATCATTTCCCCTCATTTCTTAAGGACTTTGGCATATTCACTACTACTCTAATTCACACTACTCCTGTCTTCATTCCTGATTTCAAAATCTACACAGATGTCCCTTTTAACATTTAGGCCAATAAGTTCCTTAATTTTTCTCCACCAGTGATATTTTCCTTGACACTATCTCAGCCAGTAATTCTGAGTTACACCCTACATTTTAGCAATATCAACAGTAAAAGCACTGAATAATCCTAGTTTCTAAACATTTCTACCTCTGACCTCCTGCCTTTCCACTCACTCCTGCTAGTACCTCAATTCCAAAAATCCTTCAATCCTAGACCTACCATCCACTGATCATACTGCCATTCACCTCATATCCCCGGACCATGTCCTTTGCCCAAGACTGTGGGAGCCCACCTCTTGCATCACTGTGACCTGGATGTGAACATGGAGTCAAGAGATAGCATTTTGGAACTTTAAGACTGTCCCATTGGATTTTGGACTTGCATCAGGTCTGTAGTCCCTTTTGTTTCAGACAATTTCTCTGATTTGGAACAGGTGTATTTACCTAATGCCTGTACCCCCATTGTATCTAGGAAGTAACTAACTTGCTTTTGATTTTACAGGCTCATAGGCAGAAGGGTCTTGCCTTGTCTCAGATGAGACTTTGGACTGTGGACTTTTGAGTTAGTGCTGAAATAAGACTTTGGGGGACTGTCAGAAGGCGTGATGCATTTTAAAATATGAGGACATGAGGTTTGGGAGGGGTTGGGGTGGAATGATATGGTTTGGTTGTGTCCCCACCCAAATCTTATCTTGAATTGTAGCTCCCATAATTCCCAATTCCCACGTGTCGTGGGAGAGACCTGGAAGGACGTAATTGAATAATGGGGGTGGGTCTTTCCTGTGCTGTTCTCATGATGGTGAATAACTCTCATGAAATCTGATGGTTTTATAAAGGAGAGTTCCCCTGCACACACCCTCTCTTGCCTGACTCCATGTAAGACATCCCTTTGCTCTTCGTCTTCTGCCATGATTGCAAGGACTCCCCAGTCATGTAAAACTGTGAGTCCATTAAACCTCTTTCCTTTATAAATTATCCAGGCTTGGGTATGTCTTTATTAGCAACATAAGAACAGACTAATATATTCTTTCTTAACTAGGTTAAATTTGATAGTAAATTATATAACCACTACCTTGAATACACCTTCAGTACACTTCACTTGCCCTTTCCTCACTTCATGGTGTTTGCTTGGCAAAACTTCCATCCATGTTAAATCCATTTTTTTTTTTTTTTGCTTACACTGATGTAACTGGCCATAGCTGAAGAAAGACACATACAGTCATAATTACTGTTTTAGGTTAGGTTCCCAATAAACAGATCATGAGAAAAAAAATTATATACAAGTGACTTATTAAGGAAATGTTTGGGGAACTAATAAGAAATTTGAGGAAGCAGGTCAAGAAAGGGGAGAAAGACAAGCGAGGGTGTGGTCTAAGACAAAGTCCCTTAGAGGGTAGCTTCAGCCTGATCTCACCAGTGTGTGGGTGGGGGTAAAGATAATGGGAGAACTCTGCCGTGTCGAAGTTCAAAACATGTCTCTGAAGCAAGGATAATGAAGATTTCATACTTCTGAATCACTAGCGGTTAAGGTCCATCTCAGGTACTACAACAGTAAGAGCAAAGTGTGCTCCAGCAGCCTGAGGGCAGTTTGCGAAAAAAAGAGCCATGTTCATTGGAAGCAAAAACCAACAAAGGCAAGACATGTACAGCAACACTAAGAAGGGATCCAAGAGGATCTGGACAAAGCATTAATAATATCTACTGAAATATCTATTCTTGCTTCAAATTCATGACCTCAGCAAACCTCAAAATGAACCGCATCTGGCAATCATATTTCCTTAGCTCACTCATTCTCCCATTCTCTTGGATGGCTGTTTCATAATTCTCTCTCCTCAAACCTCAAACACTTTCTTCTCCATCTTCATTCTCAGCTACTTAATTACCTAGTTTCCTATTTCAACGAGCAAACAGGAGCAATCAGATGAGAACTTCCACAAGCTTACACTACTGTATCTACTGCATACAGTAATCTGTACCCATATATTCTGTCTTCCCTCCAGAGTCTGCAGAAGGATGTGCACATTTCTAAGGGCAGCCCCTTCTCTTGCATATTAGATTCCTGCCTTCTTAAGGATTTCTTTCCAGGCCTCTCTCCTACACAAAATTTTCTCTTCTAGATTATTGTCATCAGCATACAAATATGATGTTATTTTTAAAAAAGCTTTGTCTTGACCTCACTTCCCCCTCTACTTAAAACATTTCTATTTCCTTTTGTAGAAAAACTCCTCAAGAGTTTACACATCCTCCTATCTTCTTAAACCCATTTCAATCAAGCTTTCATTCCCTTCTTTCCATTAATACTACTTTCTCAAGATCACTAATACAAACCATGGTTTTCCCCCACCTCTTTGGCCACTTCTTCTCAGATTCCTTTGTAGGTTTCTCTTAATCTGCCAACTTCTTAATATTGGGGTGCCTTGGACTCAGTCTCCAAACCTCCTCTCTATGTGAACTATTTTCTAAGATCTTCGATCTCATGTCTTTAAATATCTTCTTTTTGTCGATGACTCCCAAATTTATATGTTTAGTCCAGATCACTGCCCCAACCTCAAGATATAACCAATTGCTTACTATACGTATCTACTTGGATGTCCAAAAGGCACCCTGAAACTCAACACTCCAAAACTGAGTTCCTTAAATTCCCCCCAAATCTGCTTTCCTATAGTCATCTATATTTCAGTTCATAATAACCCTATACTTTAAGTTACCAAGGAAGAGATGAAATAATCTTCGTCTCTTCCTTTCCTAGCCCACATCTAATCAGTTAGTAAATCTTTCACAATACAGTTATGCATTGCTTAATGACAGAGATATGTTCTAGAAAATATGTTAAGTGATTTTTGTCACATATAAACATCCTAGAGTGCACTTACACAAACCTAGATGGTATAGCCTACTATGCACTGATACATAATTATGTTTTGTGATCCTAAATGTCTCAAAATTGAGTCACTTATGACAGGTGACTCAGCTTACAGTGAAATCACTGACCCCTCAGAGTAGTAAGCATATGGACTGAGGTGATAAGATAGCATCTGCTGTGGCCAGGCACCCCGACACCTGACAAGAAAGTGAAGCTAAAAGTTAGCTGAAGATAATGGCCATGGACACTTCTGTGGGGAGCTGTAAAAGCCTCAGAGAAGCCAAAAACATGGCTGAGATGCCTGCAGAATCCTTGCCCATGAGAACTCTGAGGCCTCCTTTCCTCTGGCTGTGGTAAGCCCTCTGGGAAAAGAGCAGCTACCCACCACCCGGGTCAGTGGGCATTCTGAGGAAAACCAAACCTGGTCAGTGTGCTGGTCTCCCAAGCTACTCTGCTGTGTTTCCCCTCTCTATTACTGCCTATGTGTGTTGGATAGAGTTACATGATTGTTGTGTGGAAGCCACACAATAAACCGTGAATTCTTATGCCTTTAATTGGTACTGATTCACTGTGAAACTTCTCGGCTGGTTGGAGTTAGCATAAGTAGGCTGATTCGAACCCGACAGGACATACCTGAGCTCTATGGTACAGCCTGCTGCTCCTAGGTTATAACCTGTGCAGCATGTGACTGTACTGAATACTACAGGCAATTAGTTGTAACACAATGATAAGCATTTGTGTATCTAAACATATTTAAACATAGAAAAGGTTCAGTAAAAATGCAGTATTATAATCTAATGGGACCACTGCCATACATGCAGTCTGTCATTGACCAAAACGTCATGATGCAGCATGTGACTGCATACTTACACTATGACCACTTCTCACCTATTCTACACTACCACTCTGATCCATGCCACTGATATCTCCCTGCTGAAACACTGTAATACATTGGTGTCCTTGCTTCTGCCCTTGGCCCCTTCAGTCAACTCTCTACACAAGAAGCAGAGATTCTGGTTTGTTTTTTTTTTTAAGACAGATTACTTCCCTCCTCTGCTCCAGCCTGTTTTAAGTCTCTCCCCACCTCAATTCAAAGTAAAAGCCGAAGTCTCTACATTGCCTGACAGGGTCCCTGTTGCCCTTGCTTACATTACTTCAGGCATTTGGGCTGTGTTTCCTCAACACACTAGGCACACACCCCTTTCAGGGCCTTTGCATTAGCAGTCCCCTCTGTCTGGAACCACTTTTCCTGGATATTTACATGGCTCACATTTTCATCCCTCTTCAAGTCTTTGCTGAATGCCATGTGCTCAAGGAAGCCTTCCTGCCCCACACCCAAATATTCCCTATTCTTTTTTCCTCCATGTTACATATTAACTTCTACATTGTAAAGTTCAGAAGTAGATTTTCCTGTCTATCTTCTACAAATACAATGGAAGTTCCAGGGAGGCAAGATTATTGTTATATCCTCAGTGGTTGAGACAGTGCCAGATACATATTAGGCACTCAGCTGCAAATCACAAGTTTTGTTGTATCAAGCCATATAATGCTTTCATTATTGATTAGTTCTAAATATTTTATATTTCCAATAGGATTTAATTTTTGCAAATTTTAAAAGTAAATCTTGCAGATAAAAAGAGTATTTACAAAATTGGTAAGGCATGAGGAATAGTAATGCCACAAACACGACTTTCACTACCCAGAGAAAATTACTGTCTTTGAAACCCTGTATGTCCCTCCCCTTGAATAACTACTGTTTTGAATTTTACATTTATCATTCCCTTGAAGTTTATCTCTGTATACAAAATACTGTGCATTTCTTCATGTTTTTTATTCTGTGTTATGTATAGCTGTAGCTGAATCATTTTCACTATTGTATGGTACTCCATTATGTGAATACACTGCAATTTATTCATCCATTCTCTATCTATAGACGTTGTGTTGTTTCCTGGATTTTTGCTATTACAAACAGTACAATGAACATCTTTGTAGATTGTCCCCTTATAGTCTAGTATAGGAAAAGTCTCAGGAGTATACATCCATGAGTAGAACTGCTAGTTCATATGGCATGTGTATCTTCCCAACTTCATTTTTTACAAGATCATGTCAAGTTGTTTTTCAATAGTAGCTATACTAATTCACATCCCTATATGAGTCCCTGTTGCCCCATATTCTGACCAATGCTTGATATTGTTAATTTTTTTTTTTTTCTTTGAGAGGGAGTCTGCCTCTGTCTCACCCAGGCTGGAGGGTAGTGGCGCAATCTCAGCTCACTAAAGCTTCTGCCTCCCGGGTTCAAGCAATTCTCCTCCCTCAGCCTCTCAAGTAGCTGGGATTACAGGTGCCCATCACCACATCCAGCTAATTTCATATTTTTAGTAGAGATGGGGTTTTACCATGTTGGCCAGGCTGATCTCGAACTCCTGACCTCAGGTGATCCACCCGCCTCAGCCTCCCAAAGTGCTGGGATTATAGGCATGAGCCACTGTGCCCGGCCTATTGTCAAATTTTTTAAAAGAAGTCAATCTGGTGGTGTGAAATGGTTTCTCATTGTGTTGTTTTTTTCTTAATTTGCATTTCCCTTATTACTACAGTATAATGAAGTTGAGCACCTTCAAGTTTTCACCTATTTTTCTGGTGAGCTATTATAGTTATATTCTGAATATTTTAACCATTATATGCAATGAAAATATTTTCTTTTGTCTTTTCACTTTAAGAAGTCTTTTAATGAACATTTATCATTTCCTTTGTGGTTTCTGCTTTTGTCTTTAAAAAATTTTCTTATCTAAGTCATAAAAATAACTTACACATCTTCTAAACATTTATAGTTTTGCCTTTAACATTCAATTCTTTTATCTACCTGGAACTGTGTGAGATAAAGAGTCTAATTTCTATTTCTTAATACAGATAACAATTATTCCAGTATAACTTCTTGAAAAGTTCTTCTTTTCCCCCCACTGACTCTCAGTGCCAACACCGTCACATATCAAACTTCTATAAATCTGTGGGTCTTTCTGTCAACTCTCTATTCTACTTCATTGGTTTGTCTATCTCTGTGCTAATATCATATCATCTTAATTCAAATTTCCCAACTTGTGGTTCTTTAAAAATGTTTCTTCTATCCTTAGCCCTTCGCTCTTACATATAAAATTTAGGAGCACTTTTTCAAATTAGAGAAAAAAATTAGGATTTTGATTGTCATTGTTTTGAATCAATAGATCGATTGGAAGAAAAAGTTTGCAATACTGTATATTCCTATTCAACAACATGACATCTCTCATTTTTAAAAATTCTTTTTAAGGTCCTAATAAAAGTTTTATCATTTCTCTACAAAGGTATTGCACATCTCTTATTTAGGTAATTTATATTTTTGATGCTCTTATAAGTTTTTGAAAATTACATTTTAACTGTTGCTAAAGTAGAGAAATGTAGTTGATTTCTGTACACTGAACTTTGACAGTTTTCTACTGTCTGTGTAGATTATTGGCTCTTTAATCCATGAATCAATTAATTTATAAACATGTATTTGTTAGTTGTCTTTTGTTAAACTTTTGGCATTTAAAAAAACACATTTTCTTTCTTTCTTTCTTTTTTTTTTTTTTGAGTCTCACTGTGCCACCCAGGCTGGAGTGTGGTGGTGCAATCTCAGCTCACTGCAACCTCCCTCTCCTGGTTCAAGCGATTCTCCTCTCTCAGCCTCCCAAGTAGCTGGGACTACAGGCACATGCCACCACGCCTGGCTAATTTTTGTATCTTTAGTAGAGATGGGGGTTTCACCATGTTGGCCAGGCTGGTCTTGAACTCCTGACCGCAAGTGATGCACGTGCCTCCACCTCCCAAAGTGCTAGGGTTACAGGTATGAGCCACTGCACCTGGCCAAAACACATATTTTCAAAATATAAAGATTGATTATTTTGAATTTTTGAGACTTCCTTCATGGCTTATGTGTTTTCAATTTTTATAAACTTTTTCACCTGTCCTAGAAATGAATGCGTGTTCTCTGTGGGATCCAGAGTTCTGTATATATTTGTCAAATCAAGCTAATACAACATTTCTGGAAGCAATTTTTATACCAAACTAATTTCATTTTTTAAACACGATTATGGTTTAACATTCAGCTTGGTTCAGAATTAAATCTCTTTCAGTTATGTACCTCTTCAACACCCCTACAATATGGACGTTACTATCTCCTGTTTGCCAAAGCAGGACTAGATGCTCAAAGGGCAACTTGTCCAAACTCCACAGGAATTGAAATAGTTGAAAGTTGAACTTTGATCTGTTTTAGTTTGTTACAACACGAGGCTTCTGGCCCAGAAATCTCAGCTATTCTTTATTCCACCTTTACCTTCATCCTCCAATATCTACTAGGACATGGGACCTTTTGATTCTACACCCTAAAATGTTCCCTGATCAATCTCATTACTATTTTCATTTTCACCAAAATCAGTAGTCAAAGAATATAAATGCCAGTGATAAAATACCACTAGCATACTGTGTTGTTGCAATTTTTACGACCTTTCACCTATATTACGGTACTTCATTTCATTAATAAGACTAATTAAAATAGGTATTACAATTTAGGAAACCGGTTCTCAGGAGTGTTTATGTAACATATTTAAACTCCCAGACAGCAAGTGACAGATCCAGTTTTCTGAATGATAGGACTCTTTCTATAGCCCTGTATTAGTAACAATGTTATTTTTAGAATAAAGTTTTAAGAATGTATCATCTATTGTAAAACATCAGACTAAAGCCAGATTCCCGGTAGGGAACGGTATTCTCAGGATCCTCTCACCCAGTTGCATTACCTCACTTCAAAAAACCTGAGGCCCAAAGTGGTGCTGTGACCTCCTAAGTGGAAAAGCTAGTACTCGAATTCGGATCCTCCATCTGGTGTCATTAACTCAGCCTCCCGGAATATCGCCAATCAAACGGAATTACACCAGCTTCTCAGAAAAAGATCTAATGGTTGTATTACAAAAGAAGGCATCTATTTCTCAGAATTTCTAGCCTTAATTGCCTTGGTGAATCCTCGAGGGACATAAATCCATCCTTTAACAACGATTCCTTTGGATAGTGGAATGGTGAACGTTATTGCGCTTCCATTACCGCCCTCCAATTGGGAAGACCCCAGCATCTAATTCGGGAGGCCGGCAATAGCAGCTCATGCCTGCAGGGTGCGTCCACCGACTGCAGGAAAAGCAGTCGGGGTGGGAGAAACTTCGGAAACCACCCAGGGCCAAAGGAAGGAAAACGCAATGCACAAATTTGTTTCCGCTGGAGGCAAAGGCTGGCGTCGATACCTGTACTGGGCAATGGTCAGCGTAGCCTCACGTTCGGCCCCAAAGCCAGGCAAGTGCTGGTTTAGGTAAGCCTCCAGGGACTTGCTGTCGAACTTGTGCTGGGGCAGCATTTCGTCCACATTGGGCTCGCCAGTAGCACCTAGCTTCATGATCGCCCCCGCAGGCCACAGCAAAGCGGAATCCACAGGTCTGGAGCGCAGAAGTCCTTCAGGATTGGGCAACGCCCCCAGAGCACAGGCCGAGGCCGGGGCGGGGTCTGGTTCCAGCCAACCACATACACCCTACGCGCCGTTGCTGAGCAACGCTTGCCCGCTGTAGCTGGAGGTTTTAGCTCTAGCCAAGTGCCAGAAGAGCCCAATATGTGTTCGGATTTCAGTTCTCCAGTCAGCGTCAGAGTTGGAGGCCTCACTGTTAAAGAAAGCAAAGCCACGGTCATCGTTGCGCGAAAGGAACAAGGCAGAAGCCTCTTCCATCCCCAAATTTAATGCATCAGCAGGCGGAAGACCTGCAGGGTCCGGTTCAGAAAAAAGCCCGTCAGGACCTCGAGCCCAAGAATAAAAAGACCCTGTTTCTCCTAGACACCCGGTTAGAAAGGCAGCATCGCAGGCCTCCTGCCCTGGACACTTATCACCCCGGTCCTGCTGCGGCCGGGTTTAGCCTACCCAGCGAGGAAGGAAGCCGAAAGAGCCAGGTTTTTGCTAAGGGGGAGCGATGTCTGCGACGCACCGGAAGCGGCTCCGAGGAAGGAGCGAAGGAGACGTGTCTGTCTGTGAGGCGCTGGGTGCACTTCCCCAGGTCTCTGGGCTAGGAAGGCAGCGGCTAGGTGCCTCCCCAAGTACCCTTTGCGGGCCCAGCCGAGCAGCGTGGGGCGAAGGCGGCGGCGAAGGCCCGGGCTGGGAGCGTTGGCGGCCGGAGTCCCAGCCATGGCCGAGTCTGTGGAGCGGCTGCAGCAGCGGGTCCAGGAGCTGGAGCGGGAACTTGCCCAGGAGAGAAATCGGCGGGTCCCGGGGAGCGGCGAAGGAGGGGGCGGCCGGGTCCGCATCGAGAAGATGAGCTCAGAGGTGGTGGATTCGAATCCCTACAGGTAAACCGCGTCGCCGGTCGGAGGCAGGCGCGGGAGACGAGGTCAGGCTCCGTGAGGTCAGAAGTGAGGAGCCTTCCACGTCCCGCTCATGCGGACTCCCTCTACCCTTTTCTTGGTCTGAGAATCCTGTTCCCAAATGGGCAAGGCCACATCTTAGTACTGATCGGAAGATATTCTTTCTCTTTTTAATAAACGTCCAGTGAGTCAGCCATATGGTGCTGCTCCTGTGCCTGCTGAGGACGTATGTCCAGTTTCCTATCGCCCTTGCCTCTTAATTAGTCCACCTCGCTGTGTATAAGACTGATAGTAAGAACTTTTAGAAGATGTAAAACCTGCTAAGGTAAACTTTGAGGTTCATAAAGGCTTATCAATGCATTTTAAATGGGGGCGGGGCGGGGGAGAGCGGGATTAGCTCTAATCTGAGATATTCGGGTGCTCCTTAACATCTCAAACCATTCGACATTACCAAGACTGCCCAGGCCTCTCTTTTCTTCTTTCCTAATAAAGCTTGTCAATTCAGCAGATGGAATGTAGTGCAATGTTTAAGGGTAAGGACTCTACCGCCAGACTGATTGCAATTCAAATCTAACTACTCTCTTAATAACTGCCTAACCTTAGGAAAGTTGTGAAACTCTCCGCTTCAGCTTCTCACCTATACAATGAAGATAACAGTAATATCTATCTCTGTCATAGTTGTGGGGATTGAAAAAAATCAGTATGTATAAAGGTCTTAGAGTAGCGCTTGTACATGGTAAACCTTATACAAGATTTTATTGCTAGGTGCATTTAGTAGCAAGCAGTTATTGAGCTTTCACTGTGCTAAGCACTTTACATGCATTGTCTCCTCTCACCAAAACCCAATGGGACTGCTACTATTTTACCCCTGTTATATAGGTGAGAAAATTGAGGCTTAGACAGCCACCTCAGGTTCATGCCTTGGTAGTAAATAATACAGCCTGTCTTGCATTAGATTTGTCTTAATGTAAAATTCTCATGAACTGTCTCCCCAGTAAAAACAATTAAGTCGTGTAGCTAAAAATTGTATAGTGTTAAAGTAGATAAGGAAGATTTTATTGTTGCTTTTTTCCTTTAAAGAGCATAAGAGTTTTGATTTTTAAAACAGGTTTTAGTTTGTGATATATAAAGCCGCAGTAGAAGTCTTAAGGTGCACTGTTTGAACTGTGTTGCCAAATATGAAGGGTTAATGGTCCAAACTTTTTAGAGATTAAATAAGCATGAACTGACATCTCTAATCAGAATAAGTGGAAACTATTTGACATTTTTAAAACATTTGAAAATTTTACAAATGAAGACTTCGAAATTTTCCCTCCAGAATGAAAAGCAGAGGAATATGGGTCATGAACTTAAGTTGTCTTTCAGACATTATTTTAATATGAGATGATCCCTTGACATTGTAATGATGACAAACAAGACTTTCAGAACTCAAGTCTAAATATTTAGTATTTCCTATCTGATTTGCGCCATTGACTTTATTAAAATTGCTATACAGGAGATGGCAGTTTGATACCCAAAGCTCTTCACTGGTATATGGAATTTTAATAAAAGTCAGCTTTAATTTTTTGAATTGTTCATACAGCAAATATTTACTGAGTGCCTTTTCATCTGCAGTCCTCCTTGACAACATTATTTACTTTGTATTGAGTACTTATTATGCGCAGACACTGTGAATATAAAGTAGACATGGTCTTTTTCCTGTAGAGCTTACCAGATGAGTGTGAGATAAATAGAAAAGTAAACGTGCATTGCAGTACAGGTGGTAAGAATTATGATAAAGTACCGTGTTATTGATAAAGTACAGGTTATTGAATTATGATGAAGTACAGAAGGTTATAGGAAAGGGATATGTATGTGTTCAACACCATTTTAACTGCTTCAAGAGATACAAAAGAAATATAAAGCCCCTGACTTTTGCTTCAGTTTGAGAGACTACATGGATGTGGGATATTAAACAACATAAGTAACCGTAAAATTATGTGTTATGGAATATAGTTATAAGCTTGTGGAAAAACTGGAGAGGCTTTGAGATTAGAAAACCTGGTATCAAATCTTGACCCAGAAACCCAGCTCAGAATACTGTTTGCCAGTTAGCTAATCTTGGACAGTTGATTAACCCAAACTGGTTCCCTCATTGGTAAAATGGGGTTGCCATCCATGCTTTTCAGGTTATTTAAAGATTGAAGGGAGCATCAAGGTAAGGATAGCAAATTCCTGTGATGGATCTGCATCACTTTCTAACCAACTTCACTAAAATGACAGTAAAGGAATTTTTTAAAAGAAAACTCCCATTGAAAATATAAAGGGTTCGTATTAATAACTTATGGGGAGGGGTGTGTCCCTGTACTTGATTATAGTAACAATTTGGAAACTAGAGAAGGGATGGGTGAAGGTAACTGATTTAATAGATTCATTAATCTTAAGCTTGCAACCCAGTTTATTGCAGGAATCCCCAAAGGCTCAGGAATAGACACAGGTACTTGGAGAACTTCAGGGAGGGCTAAAAAAAACCCAAAACTTTCAGTTGAAAATCTGTTGAAGAAACAAAGCCCCAGATCCCCTACTCCACTGTGGATAACTGGGCAAACACTCCTTCTCTACCAGAAGAGGAGAGTAGAGATTTCTTCATTAGAAAGACTAAAATAGAAGATTTCCAAGAATAATTGGGGCAGGTCTTTGTACCTGAAAGAAGGGGTAAACTGATTGTTTACATGCTGAATGTTGTGACTGAATGTAAACTAAATGCTTACATACTGAATGCTGAGACTCCCAGCCTTGCTTCTTCACTTCCAACAGCTGATTGCGGGGTTGGAACTCCAACTCAGGTTGGAGTTTGAAAGATTATTCTCTAGGGAATCTGATAGAGTCAAGAGGAAAGACTGAAAGACACTGACATTGTGGGTTTCTCAACTAAATAGGCCAGTGAAGTCAAACAGTATTGCCTATATTGTTACCTTTATTAGTGTCCCACTCTTAAATATGAACAGAACAAAGGATGAGAGAAACTTCTAACATGAAAGAAATAAAAATAGCAACTTGGATAGACTATGTAAGAGAAACATATCCCCCTAAATTATCATTAGTATCCTGAGATGAGAGAAGATATGGTACAAATGATACAGGAACAAGGTGCAAAGTAGTTAGATGATCAAGAATTCTTGCAAATGGAGATGGTAATAGAAATGAAAATCTTAATAGAAGTGTTGGAAAATAAAGTCAAAAGAAATCCAGAGAATAGAGCAGAAAACTAAAATGGTAGATAATTGGAGAAAGAAGATAAAGGACAAATCCAAATAGTCCAACTTCCAAATAATAGTTCCAGACAGTCCAGGAAACAAACCAAACAAGGAAGTAACCAAATTCTTCAAGGAAAATTCCCAGAACTGAAAATGTGAGTTTTCATTTTGAAAGGGTTCACTAAAAACTCAGCAGAAGGGATGAGAACAGATTCACATTAAGGGACACTGTGAAATTTTACAAGCTAGGAGACACTGGAGCAATACCTTAAAATGTTGAAAGACAATTCTAACTTTAGACTTCTTTACCAATTTAAACTATCGATTAAGAGTACACGTGTAGCTTCCCACAATTATATGCCCTTTGCTTTGTCATTTTTATAAAGAACATAATTTTGATAAGGAACATTTTCAGACATGAAAGTTCTCAAAATTTACCTCTGCTGTACCCTTTGCAAAACTACTGGAAGACGTTCTAACCACAGCAAGAGGGTAAGTTTAATAATAATTGATGACAGTCTTTTAAACTGTCATGTGCATCAGAATTACTGGAGGGCTTGTTAGAGCAAATTGTTAGACTCCACATTCAAGATTTCTGATTCAGTGGGTGATTATAGGGTAGGGCCTAAGAAATTTCATTTCTATTAAATTCTCAGGTGGTCCTGTTGCTGATCCATAGACACTTTAGAACTAGTGAGCTATAGCATACAGGAAGCAGTGGATTAATACAGAATAAAGAGATTAAGAGACTTTGTAGTATAATGATGAAGGAAGAGCCTAGGAAGGGAGCTGTATGTGCAGTAAGTCTAGAGACATCATGTCAGATTCTAGGAGATACATCTTTAAGAAGATGAAATTGATAGAATACTTCATGAATATGAATGTATCTAGAGGAACTTTAGACAACTAGTGAAAAGTTGGAGTTGATTTTGTGAAAATACATAGGAAATTAAGCATCAGGAGAAGCACACTTATTAACTTCAGGGTTGGGGGTTAAAGGAAAGGGTAAGTTTTAATATACTGCATGACCCGGTTGTGAAGAGTTAACATCTAACCAAGATGACCATATAATAATATTGGGAGGTTGGTGGGATGGAAAATGTCTGTGTGCAGTAGGGATGAGTGCTAAGAGCAAAATCTGATTCAGATAATTGACTATAACTGAAAAGAAATACAATGTTAGCATGTTGTTTAGGAATATGATGGTAACGGAGTTAAAAGTGAGGGAGTGGAAAATGGGGGTGGAGGCTGAATTTCCTGACAAGCCTGGTGGAACTATTTGACTCCTTAAAGTGAAGATGAATGGGAATTAATTATAGACTTAAACTGCAGATTACCAGTAACTAGTTAAAGCACCTCTTAGAGTCTTTGGCATACAGTAGGTGCTTACTAAAAGTAGACATCATCCATTGTGGGCAGAGGCAACGAGAATGGAATTCCAGCCATGAATTTACTCTGATGATGGAGATCTGAGTGTTAAAACATTAAATATTTACGTATTCTACCAAAGCATAGAAAAATGTTGAAATTTAACTTTGACCCTTAACATTTAAGTAGTAGTCACAATCTTGGCTGCAAATCAGAATACATAGCTTTTAAAAACCAATCTTGTTTCATGGACTACACTTGGGAGTTTTTAAGGTACCTGGACAATTTAGTTTCATCTGGTAAAAACCAGCCTGTAAGCATCCTCCTCTTTGAAACGATTAGTAATGATTATATTTTGGTGTTTATTTTCTGTGGTGATGTATGTCTATTTGTATTACTATTACGTAAAAGACTGTAAGCTTTAAAACATATTTTTCTTTGTTTTAAGCCGCTTGATGGCATTGAAACGAATGGGAATTGTAAGCGACTATGAGGTATGATAAACCCTTTCCAAGTTTTTGTAAGATGAATTCAGTGAATTAAAATAACTTCTGGTGACATCTTTGATGAAGAGCTATTAACCAACACATACTATTTTGTATTTCACAGAAAATCCGTACCTTTGCCGTAGCAATAGTAGGTGTTGGTGGAGTAGGTAGTGTGACTGCTGAAATGCTGACAAGATGTGGCATTGGTAAGGTAAAAACATTTCTCTTTGCCTCTTGTATAGGGAACTACTCACTCCTGGAGTAAATCAGGTACAAATTAGGATTTTTTTTCTTTACTAATGGCTTATTGACTTGCAGTGTATTAATCTAGATTGTTCTATTTGGGTTGAGACATATCCCCACCCAAATAAAAGGTGATATTATTTCTAATTAGACAAAGATTGTCTAATTGTGTTTAGAAACGTTTTTGTTTGAAGTAATATGTAAACAATTTGGACTTAAGTGTTTTAGATATAGAAGCTTAGGAAAGAAGGCTGTTAATTTGATAGTGTGTGAAACACTGAAACATCTAACAATTATTTTATTAAACATACCAGACAGAATAGAAAACATGTACCTTTCCTACTCTTGATTTTGAACTAGAGAATGCTCTGGATGAATTTTTAAAAATTGGTACTTTTTTACTTTTTTCTAAAATTTATTTAGATTATGGGTAGAAAGAAGTAACTTTCTTGTACCAGAATTCAGTCTACCAGTCTTAGATTTATAAAGCCAAAGTCTATGATGTTAGATACATAATGGTTGAATAAATAAACTTTCCACAATTATGTATCCTTTAATTTGTTGTTCTGGTAAAGGAAGCATTCTCCCAGTTTACCAATGCTTTCTAATATGTTGATCTACCCCAAATTCTTAAAAGAAGGTGATTTCAAAATTGGCACTCACTTATCAATATAGAAATAACACCAAAATACTAAAAATGTTCATTGAAATTTTAATATCTTTCAAAAGATTTACAAAATCTGGATAAAAATTGCTTATAGCTGACTTAATTACCCTGACCAGGGATATTAGAGATCACTGACCTCTATTGACCAGGGATAATAGAGATTATTGAGATTAGCGGCTCTCAAGTTTGAATATGTTATCACAATTAGTTGGAAGCCTTATTAAAGCACAGATTAACAGATCCTACTCTGGTGGTGTTGATTTTTATAGGTATCAGGTGGACTTAATAATGGGCTTGCTAACAAGCTCCCAGGTGATCCTGATGATGATGTTCCTAGGATTACACTAGTGAGAACCACTGGATCCTTGCTACTCTAAGTTTGGTCCCTGAAGTAGTAACATCAGTATCAGCTCTCAATACCTACCCTAGACATACTGAATCAGAATCTGTATTGTAACACGATCCCCAAATGATTTATTTGCATATTAAAGTTGGAGAAGTGCTCTTGCATCTCTAACAAGCTTCAGGTGATGCTAACGCTAGCTCCATTAGCTAGATGCTAGCTGCATTAGCTAGACCAGGCCACATTTTGAGTAGCAAAGAGGTAGAACAGTATTTATATATTGTTGTAGTTAGAATCACCTGGGAAGTTTTAAAAAATTCTGGTGTCCAGACTGCACCCCATATAAGAATCTCTGGGGATGAGGCACAAACATCTGTATTTTTAAAAATTCTCCAAGTGATTCCAGTGTGCCCTCAAGTTTGTAAACAGAATCTACACAGGTAAGTTTCAGGAAGTCTTTAATTTGTAAAACAGATAAATATGAAGCGAATTAATGAGGTTAAACAGGAAAGTAGAAGATGTTAGGAAACCCAGAGTCCATTTCTTATCTCTGAAAGCCTCTGGGATCTCTTTAAAGTATCTGGGATGCCTTGGATCACCAGATCTGTACTCGCTGCTTTATTTTAGAGATGAAGATACAGGCCTAAAAAGTGAAAATGATTTACCCACAATCAGAACTAATTAGTGGCAGAGTTACACCTCAGACCTTCTGTTCCCAAGTTTAATGTTTCCCGCAACTTATGTATAAACAAGCTATGAGGCAGAACTCATTTAATACTTAGCCTGACCTAATAAATATTTATTGATGAGCTTAAATAAACTGTGTTTTGGAGACTCTTAAGTAGGATTAGAAAGTTTTGGAGAGTGAGATCTTTTCTAGCAAGGTATTAAGGGCTATCTAGGAGTTATGGGTTAGGTTAATTTTTTTTCTTTTTAGTTTTTTTATTGAGAAGAAAATCCCATTTTTGTGTTTATTGTTTAGTATGCTGAGAATTGTATTACAGAGTCACAGAATTTCATATCAAGAAGGGACTTAGGAAGTCCTTGTCTCTAGCCTGTTCTTATCGATAAGAAATGTGATCTAATTGCCATTTTAGTGTGTGTGTGTGTGTGTGTGTGTGTGTGTGTGTGAAATGCTTTTTGAAACAGGCTTAAGTATATAGCAGGAAACAACAATTAACTGGTTTGTAATTCTATTTGGAATGATGTTCTAGCCATGTCACTGGTATATATTTTGTCATATACACAAAAGGAGTCAGGTTATACTATATTTTAAGTTACAGCATTTGTTTTTATCTTATTTAAAGATTTCATTTATCCAATAGATTCCTGACTTTTAGCAAAAAAATGGAAATGAAGTAGGATTTTGCCACAGTTTTAAAAAATGGAATGAAAGGGAATTAATTTTTGAGTGAATTATTTAGAGAGGCAACAAAGCATTGTGGTTGAGGTGCAGATGCTGGATTGAGAATGCTTGAGTTTGAATGCCATTTTCACCTCATATTAGATGAGTGGCCTTTGGACAAGTGTTGTAGTTGCCTCATTTTTAAAATAAGGGTAATAGTACCTACATGCCTCACATGAGCATTCAATGAATTAATATATGGCACCCAGTGTTGTAAAGTTAGCTAATATTATTATCAAACTGTTAAACTAATTAAATGTAAAGCTCTCTAATTTATTCTTTGATATTTTTAGTTTTTTGGTATGTTTTTCATCAGAATACCACTGTTTTCATTTTAGTTGCTACTCTTTGATTATGACAAGGTGGAACTAGCCAATATGAATAGACTTTTCTTCCAACCTCATCAAGCAGGATTAAGTAAAGTTCAAGCAGCAGAACATACTCTGAGGTAAATGGAATAGCAATCAAGAAACATATTCAGTGAAATCTTACTTTATGTATTTGATATGAGTTAATATAAATGGATCTTAATTTTTCTCTATAAAATGCAGATTTCACTTGTACAAAGAATTCTCTTACCTGTTGGACATGGGGTTATGTATAGGGTTATATAATAAATATTTTAGTCTTTGAGGGCCAGATGTTCTCTGTTGCAACTGTTAGTTGTAGTGTGATAGCAGCTGTAGGCAACATAAACATGAATAAGCATGTCTGTGCTCCAATAAAATTCTATTTTTGCACTCCAAAATTTGAATTTCATACAATTTTTAATTTTTTTAATTAAAAAAATTTTTTTTGAGACAGAGTCTCACTCTGTCACCCAGATTGGAGTGCAGCAACACAATCTCAGCTCACTGCACCTTCACCTCCCAGGCTCAAGCTATCTTCGCATCTCAGCCTCCTGAGTAGCTAGGACTACAGGCACGTGTCACCATGCCTGGCTAATGTTTTGCAGTTTTAGCGGAGACAGGGTTTTGCCATATTGCCCAGGCTGGTCTCGAACTCTTGAGACTCAAGCCATCTGCCCACCTAGCCCTCCCAAAGTGCTAGGATTGCAGGCATGAGTCACCGTGCCTGGCTGATACAATTTTTATATGTCATAAAATGTTCTTTTGATTCTTTTCCCAACCATTTAAAAATGGAAAAAAATTCTTAGCCTGAAGGCTGCACAAAAACAGGTGGTGGGCCAGATTTGGCCCATGGGCCACAGTTCACCAATCCCTGCTTTAGGAACTTTCTTTGTGGCCCCAAATTTGTTCTTAACTGGAATAAGGAAGTGAGGCTGAGCTATAGGTAGTTACTGGACATGGTTAAGTCTTAATTCCCAACACTTAGATTAATTGGGGTGGGAACAGTTTTGTAATCTTTATGACAAAAATGAACCTAGTCCTTGAAGTGTGAGATAAAAGAGATAGAAAAGAGCTTTGGGTTTTCTTTGAATAGCTTGAATTCGCTTCTCTAAGGTATGTTAAATGCCCTTTAGCTCTTTCAGTTCTTTTCCTCACAGCTTTTTCTTAGTACAGCTACTAGTAGTAGTCTTTTTAAAAACATTTTTTTTTTTTTAGAGACAGGGTCTCACTGTGTCCCCCAGTTTGGGGTGGAGTGGGTGCGATGATAGCTCACTGTAGCCTTGAACTCCTGGACTCAAGTAATCCTCCCACCGCAGCCTCTTGAAATGCTAGGATTACAGGCTTATAATCATTCCCTTTTTCCTTCTTAGGAACATTAATCCTGATGTTCTTTTTGAAGTACACAACTATAATATAACCACAGTGGAAAACTTTCAACATTTCATGGATAGAATAAGGTAAAATTTTAATTTATGAATATTTTGTATAATGTCCAGCTCAAGTATTAGAAAATTATTAGAAAAAATCTATGGATTAATCCAATGAATGGAAGATTGATATATATTTTTCCATTTTTTTAGAACAGTAATTTTTGTGTAATTTTTATGTATTAGAATATCATTTAAAGGTATATATTGTCCAAAAACAATTAAAAAGCAAACAAGCAAAAAACCCCTGTAAGTTACAATATAAGAAGAGAGTATCAGTTTTAAGTTCTGTGTTCTAGATTGTATTTCTGTCTGAAAATGGTTTTCTTCAGAGACTGTCAGACCACCACTGAAATAATGAATTGCATCCAATTAGCTTTTATTGCATTTGTAATGAAGCATGAATAAAAATGTGAAAGCCGGTAGTGAAAAAGTAACTTGTGAACATACTTTATACTTCCTTCACCCTGTAGTTCTTATAAAATAATACTACAGTACCATTGATGTTATATTTGTATGTTACTCAATCCTTGATATATATATATCTTTAATATTACACAGTTATGTGATAATTATAGTCAAACATTTAATGAAAGTATAAATGTTGGACTGAACAAGTAAGTATAATGTATTAGAGTGTATTTTGTGTCCTGATGTTTTTCAAACTTATTTTCTTTGACTAGTAATGGTGGGTTAGAAGAAGGAAAACCTGTTGATCTAGTTCTTAGCTGTGTGGACAATTTTGAAGCTCGAATGACAATAAATACAGTGAGTATTCCTGCTGTGCAAGATATATTCATGGATTTAGCTGTTTTCCTGTATATAATCCCCATCCTAAAAACAGTTCTGAATGTAAACCCTTTTCTGTGTTTTATTTGTAATGTTCTCTTAGCCTGTTCTTAAAATCTATTCTAATAGCTGTGATACCTGTCTAACCTTGCTGCTGTGACATGTGTTACAGTATCCTACTCTTTTTGCTGGTAAACTGTGAAACAGCAAATACCTCTGATGTATAATTCTTAAATTGGTATCTTATAATAATTATTGGTCAGCGTTAGTTTTAGCTTTTGTTGCTTTATTTTACAAATGTATAAATATGTATAAATTGCCTAAAAACCTGGTTTCTCAAAAATAAAAATAATTATTTTCCTTTTGAATATTGTTTTTAACTTTTCAGATGATATTTTGCCTTTTTTTGTTCTTGAAATTATTTTAGAAAAGTGAAATTTCACATCAATTTGACAAGAAATCCAATAAACTTTGATTCAATTTAATAATATTTACTGATTGCATCTTGAATACTGTCACTTTACTCTTTAAATAGAGTACGGTAATTACCAAGGAATTCCATTATCTTACAACTTACCTCATTTGTTCTGAAAATTAATTTTAAAAGACCTTGGTAATCCATTCAGTTCAAAGAATGTATTGTAAATTACTTCTTGCTCTTTTATTTTTTTTCCTTGTGTTTTCACCCATTTCTACTAAGGCTTGTAATGAACTTGGACAAACATGGATGGAATCTGGGGTCAGTGAAAATGCAGTTTCAGGGCATATACAGCTCATAATTCCTGGAGAATCTGCTTGTTTTGCGGTATGCATTACTCTTTTTGGATTATTCTTCACTGAGTTCTTAGGGGCATTGTACTTGAGTACTTGAGTTCTTAGGGGCATTGAAAATGTATTACAATTCAAAGAAAACACAAACTTGGATGGAATACTATTTGGAACATCTCATACTTTTCCTCTTTTTTTTTGAAATGTGTTTTCTTTTATTCTTGTTCATGTAGTGTGCTCCACCACTTGTAGTTGCTGCAAATATTGATGAAAAGACTCTGAAACGAGAAGGTGTTTGTGCAGCTAGTCTTCCTACCACTATGGGTGTGGTTGCTGGGATCTTAGTACAAAACGTGTTAAAGTAAGTCAGGGCTAATTTTTCTGAATAGTCTTGTATGCTTTCAATAAAAATAAATATATTTCACAAAGCATTTCAGAAATTGAAATTCTAAGCTAAGTATATAGTTACTTTTAAATATAGTTTTAAATGTTTTATATATGCATACGTGTACATTCTATTTTACATATGTATGTCTACTTTTCATATATATTGCTATATTAAATATTACGTGTATTAATATTCATACATGAATATATAGAATGTCAGTTACTCCCTGCATTTGGAATAGCTTTTATGAAATGATACAATGGTAGTGGCATATTTATTTATGAAGCATTAACCAAATGATTTAAATCTTTCCAAGTCTGACCAGTGAATGGAGACTTAAACACACTTGTTTCTACTATCTTGATTTAAGTCTTACCAAAAATAACCCAAATGTGACTAAACAGTAATTATTAATGTTAATGTAATTAAACATTAATGTTACTGTAAATTTTACACTTACATATACATAAAATGTTAACATTTATATTAGTGTTAATATAAAACACATTAACAATACTTAAAAAAAAAAAACCAGATTCTTAAAATCTGCTTTTGGATACCTCTGCTATCCAAAAACAAACATCCAGCAACTGTACTATCTAAACTATAGCTAAAAAGAAGGGAAAAGATTTCTTTGCTGCTAAAATTTATGTCAGAGTTTATGAATCAACTCATACTTCATTAAAAGCAGATCCCCTTTAGGTGTTCTCTAATTCAGCCCATTTATTTTCCCTCATTTCACAACTTTAATAAGCTTAGTTGTATACCCTAAGCCTCCAATATAATAAGAACAAACTGCAACAAGACACATGGAGGCACCAATCAATAAGAAGTGTCAGTTGCTAGCAAAGAAATTGAAAAAAGCATACATATAAACTCTCAAAGTAATGGTCTAGGGCTATTTCATATGAGCAAATAGCCTCTTTAGACAGTATTAGGCCCTGTCTAAACAAAACATTTTATAGTATGATACAAAAAAGAAGCAAAGAATCATGGCTAACCAAGTATTCTCTTAAGGATGTGTCCTATTTAGCTAGCCCCTCTGTTGATGGTCATTTAGGCTACTTCTTTTTTTTTTTTTTTAATTAACAATGCTACAGGCTACGTCTTGTATATATCTCTGAATACTAGATTGATCTCTCTTCTTTTTGTTTTTTTGGAGATAAGGTCTCATTGTGTTGCCCAAGCTGGACTGCAGTGGCACAATCATGGCTCACTGCAGCCTCAACCTCCTGAGCTCAAGTGTTCCTCCCACCTCAGCCTTCCAAGTAGTTGGAAGTACAGGTGTATGCCACAATGCCTGGCTAATTTTTGTATTTTTTGTAGAGACAAGGTTTCATCACGTTGCTCAGGCTGGTCTTGAACTCCTGAGCTTAAGTGATCTGCCCACCTTAGCCTCCCAAAGTGTTGGGATTACAGGCGTGAGCCACCGTGCCCAGCCTAGAGTTTTCTTAGTACATTTTTTTTTAAAAAAAAAAACAGGGTTTCACTCTGTCACCCAAGCTGGAGCACAGAGGCACAATATCAGCTAATTGCAGTCTCCACCTTCCAGGTTCAAGTGATCCTCCTACCTCAGCCTCCCAGGTAGCTGTGACTACAAGCACCCACCACCACGCCCAGCTAATTTTTATGTATTTTTTGTAGAAACAGAGTCTCCTTATGTTCCTCAGGCTGGTCTTGAACTCCTGGGCTGAAGCAGTCTGCCCATATCGGCCTCCCAAAGTGCTAGGAATTACAGGCATGAGCCACTGCACCCTGCCTATAATACACATTTTTTAAAGAAGAATTTCTGAATTTATGAAATATTTACTAAATTTCTCCTGCAAAAGGATTATACGTTTGTATCATAGTTTAGATTATACATTTGTATCATAGTTTAGGAGTACCTGGTTGACCCATACCTTTGATAACTGGGTATCATCAAACTCTGTAACCTTTGTCATTCTGGTGGGTAAAAAATAGGCATTTAATTTTTATTTTTATTTGTGAAAAAAGTTGAACTTACATTCATCTGTGAATTGTCTGCTAATAGTTGTTGCTCTTTTTTGTCTTGTTGTATATTAAGAATGTGTATTTGCAAATATTTTTGTCATTTATCTTTTTTATGTGATTTTCTCTGTATAGAAACTTTTATTATGTTAGTGCAAAGGTAATTGCGGATTTTGCCATTACGTTTGACAAAAATTGCAATTACTTTTGCGCCAACCTAATAAAAGACATCAGATTGGCTGGGTGCAGTGGCTCACACCCGTAATCCCAACAATCTGGGAGGCCAAGGCAGGCAGATCGCTTGAGCCCAGGAATTCGAGACCAGCCTAGGGCAACATGGCAAAGCCCTATCTTTACAAAAAAAAACACAAAAATTAGCCAAGCGTGGTGGTGCTTACCTATAGTCACAGCTACTTGGGAGACTGAGATGGGACTGCTTGAGCCTGGGAGGGTTAGGCTACAGTAAGCCATGATCACACCACTGTACTCCAGCATGGGCAACAGAGTAAAAAGTATCAGATTTGACTGGGAAGAGGACAGCAGGGAGCTGGAGGCACATGGGTTGCTGAAAATGTTCTATATCTTGATCTGGTGGTGGTTCCATGAAAGACTCATACAAAATTTTACTGAGCTATTATACATTTAAGATTGTGCATTTTATAGTAAATTACATACAAAATGTTAAAAAAAAAAATTAAGTAGCTTTAATACCATATCTCAGGGATTTAAAAAATACACTTCTCCCACATTTTAGCTTCTCTGAAATCAGCATGCTTCTTGAAGTTGTTGACATGTAATAGTTTAGCTGCCAGCATTTAATCTTTATTAGAGGTTCAAAAAAATAGTGTGTTCCACAGTTGATGAAATGGAGTAATCTTTTCTTTCCTTCATTCAATAAACACTGAAGCATCTACTATGAGCCAGGCACTGTAAATAAGAGAAAATTGCTGTTTTCTGGATGCAGATTTCTGTTTTCTGGTTTAAAAAGTATATAATTTACCTATTTCAGTTATTTTTTAAAAATTTAACTGTTCTAGTATTTTTCATGGTTTTAATTTCTTTATTTAAGTCTACTTTGATTTTTCTAGGTTTCTGTTAAATTTTGGTACTGTTAGTTTTTACCTTGGATACAATGCAATGCAGGATTTTTTTCCTACTATGTCCATGAAGCCAAATCCCCAGTGTGATGACAGAAATTGCAGGAAGCAGCAGGAAGAATATAAGGTATATGGCAATCTGTTAGAATGCATGAGGGATCATATTGCATAGGACAATAAATAACTTAAACAGATTTGGAATACAAGATAAATGGTTAATTTATTCACCATACTTCAAAAATGAATGTTCTTTCTTGCTTTTGGTAAGATAAAAAGCCTGTCCGAATTCTTGATTAATGCTTGTAATGTCCTAATATTAGTCATAAAGGAAAATTCTTGATTAATGCTTTAGAGAACTGAGAATGAGTAAGAACACTTTGATGCTGTTTGATTTCTACAGAAAAAGGTAGCAGCACTGCCTAAACAAGAGGTTATGCAAGAAGAGGAAGAGATAATCCATGAAGATAATGAATGGGGTAGGTGTTCTTTTATAAATTGAAATGGCAGCATAAAACAAAACCTTTTATGGTGGCCAATCTAATAAGATTATACAAATTGAATAATTATTGCTTATTAAATTCCTTAAAAACTGATACAGGATCAAATTTACAGGTATTGAGCTGGTATCTGAGGTTTCAGAAGAGGAATTGAAAAATTCTTCAGGTCCAGTTCCAGACTTACCTGAAGGAATTACAGTGGCATACACAATTCCAAAAAAGGTACTTCAAAAATATGATTTATCCATATGTAAATATCATATAAAATATTTTTCTTCTTTCATCTTCATTCTAATTTGTAATGCCAGTGAAGTATTTCCTGTTTTAAGATATTTTATGCTATAGGCATTAAGATGTGAGAGAGAGGTATTCAGTGTTAATATGCAAATATTTATAGCTTATTTTAGACTTTTAAAACATAGAATAAAATGGTTTTGTTCACTCATTAATGAACCAAGTATAATAGATTTTGATTACATGAAGATCTCATTTTTGTTTATTGGTAGTTTTAGCTACAATGTCGTTTAAAAAAACTAGAGCTGTCAAGAATATTGAAATTACTGCCTTGTAAATCAAAAGAGTGGTGGGGAATGTAAAAGACTTTGTCTTCTAAAAATTAGAAGACAGTTGTTAAAGAAAATTTACTTTATAACCCTATTGAGCATGGTCAAAACTTACTGATTATATATTCCTAAGCATCAAGAATTCTATGTGGTTCTCTTTTCACTGTATTTCCCTTATTTGTCAATAGCAAGAAGATTCTGTCACTGAGGTAACAGTGGAAGATTCTGGTGAAAGCTTGGAAGACCTCATGGCCAAGATGAAGAATATGTAGATAATGGACTGGGATATATTTTATTTCTCATGTTAAAGCCTCTTCCCTTGAAATTAAAAAAAAAAATTTTAACTGATAAAACTTAGGGCAACATTTATTAATGTATATTCTTACCTGAATTGTTATACTTTTTGAAGATCCTGTGACTTGCCTATTTCTCTCCGCTCCAGTGAAATCAGTAACTCTCCTAAAATGTATGTTTCATTCTAGTAAGAAAACCTCAAAGGATATTGTAGGATATAAATCTTACTTGAAAACACAGCTGTTGAAATGTTTTGGCCTTTTGGAGTGGGGAAAGGACAAATCTGATCCTGAAATCTATTTCTTTCCAGTAATCCCTTGTGTCTGTTGCATGAGGACATGGACAATAAAGCAGTACATGATTCTCAGATACAGGGAGAAGGACAAGGCATACAGCTTATTGATTAGAGCTGGCAAGCATCTGCTCATTATGTTTGGAATTGCTTTCTATAAGAAAATTGCCCACTACTTCTAACTTGATCAACAATGAATTCAAAATAGTTAATCTATGAAATAACATCCTCTCAAATGTTTGCTGATGAAATACAAGTTGAAATGTAGTTATTGGAAAAGTCTGTAACCTGTGGATTATATATATTCAAAGTGAGACAAAGGCAAATAAAAAGCAGCTATCTTCATGAATAGACAAAGTTGATTTCAGGAAGTATACATTATATTCTGCACCAACCCAGGAATAGAAATTATTGCATCTGTGGAACATATATCTGGAGTTACTATACTTTACTGAAGAGCAAGGCATAAATTTAGACTAAAATCCATCCAGATTACACTCATTCTTTAGGCCGCTCCTGGATACTTCATTTAAATTTGATTCTCGAGGTAATGAGACGTCAGCAAGGTTTGTCCTGTATATTAGGCATAAAGGAAAAGTTCTAACTGCCTCTGCAATGACTTGTAGTCAGTGGTAGAGTATCACTTTCCCTGATCATGACCACTAAACTGTAAATTGATATAAATTAGTTTTCTCTGGAGTTACATCCAAGTAATGAAGACTTAGAACCTTGGTTGAAATAAATTTCCAATAGTTTGGAGACTCATAAATACCATGCAGGTGTAACCATTGCCAGTAGGCCGTTTGTATGCTTATTTCCTATTTTGACTTTTACGTTGAAGATAGGAATATCTAAATTATATCTCTAGGGAGAAAATGTTATAAAAAATTAAAAGTGCACCCCTGATTTGTAAAATAAAGTTCAAAAAACTGATTTCAGAAGGTCTCAAATACCAAATGTGTTCAATACACTAGTTTGGAGATGCTAGGATTATACTGTGATTCTTATGTTTATAGTAAAGTCAGGAAAGCAGGAGGATAGTTTTTTTAGCCTTGAGACTTATTTATGTTGCCTTGGTGAGTCTTTTATCATTTTTTAAAAATTTAGCTTATGCAACTGTAAAATAGCATTTCTAGTATGAGAGATGTTTTGAATTTAGAAAATGAAATGCAGTTTTTCAAAAATAAATTTCCTGTGGAAATTCTTGCATATCAATTTAGTAAGGTTTTATAAAATTTTACAATTTGATAAAGTATCATATCTAGAAATCACTGTCTTCTTTTATCTGCACTCAAGTTGGCATTGCATCACTGCCTGTGTCTTACACTGCACCAAATATTACCTAATTGATCTAACTTTTTTTGTCTAATGTCTTTTATTAAAAATGACTGGATTATTTTACCAGAAAAAAAATAATCTGGTAATAGATATGTTGCTATCCTAGAATACTCTTGACAGTCTGCAGGCCATGAAAACTTGCATAAGGCAGCAGATTACGAAAAATTAATCATCATTGAATTTAGTATTACCAAACTCACAGCATTTGTCCAGATTTGTAAACACTACAAATCTGAGAATCAAATTTAAATGATTCTAATGTGAAAGATGGAAAAGCAGTCCCAAAATTTGCTTACCACAGAGACTCTAAATGATGGTAAAACAACATACTTAACTTTAATTCCTGTCTCATTGTTAATGGGAAGTTAGTTATGGTTCTACTTAAATGTTGTAGAGAAAATAAGTATTACTAGTTTCTTCTCATAAAAATACTCCCTGGATACGTATACTGAACAACACAAAAAACCTAATAGCCACTTAAGAATATTTATTTATTTTATTTTTTTTGAGACAGAGTCTCACTCTGTTGCCTAGGCTAGAGTGCAGTGGTGCAATCTCGGCTCACCACAACCTCCGCCTCCTGGGTTCAAGCGATTCTCCTGCCTCAGCCTCCCAAGTAGCTGGGATTACAGGTGCCCGCCACCATGCCCGGCTAATTTTTGTATTTTTAGTAGAGGCGAGGTTTCACCATGTTGGCCAGGCTAGTCTTGAACTCCTGACCTCAGGTGATCCACCTGGCTTGGCCTCCCAAAGTGCTGGGATTACAGGAGTGAGCCATCATGCCCAGCCAAGAATATTTATTAAAGGAAGCTTTGACCCCTGCATCACATTTTTTTCTTATTTCCCTTTCTGTAATCTCAGCACTTTGGGAGGCTAAGGCAGGTAGATCAAGAGGTCAGGAGTTCGAGACCAGCCTGACCAACATGGCGAAACCCCGTCTCTACTAAAACTACAAAAATTAGCCGGGCGTGATGGTGCGTGACTATAATCCCAGCTACTTAAGAGGCTGAGGTGGGAGAATCGCTTGAACTCGGGAGCCAGATGTTGCAGTGAGCCAAAAGAGCGTCACCGTACTCCAGTCTGGAAAACAGAGTGAGACTGTCTCCCAAAAAAAAAAAAAAAGTATTAATGAATGAAAATTATAACTAGAATAAATAAGTACTCTACCAATTCAGATTTATAATTGAGTTGTATGAAAGCTACCTTTTTCATTGTGAAGGTGCATATTAATGTGAATAAAATATTCCTATTTGAGAACTTCAAATATGCATACACAAAGATGTTCCAGCTATTTTTATCTTTTTAAGTATGCATTCTGCATGAGAACATTTGGGTTGGTAGTAAAATAAGTAGTAATATCCAAATATAGTTTATTATGTTTAGATTTCATTGTTTTGGAATACATAATTTTGAGTGATCATGTCCCCAACTATAGTTATTCAGGCACAAATTTTGGAGGTACAAAGAATAAATAATATTCTTAAGGTAGTTTTTCCTTTTGTCAGGGTTCTTCTAGAGTACTAGTCTCAGATTATTTCCTAAAGCAGTTTTTCTAAGGTGATAAACTGAACACATTACTTGCTATGTATTAAATTACTTGTACCCCTAAATAATCAAATTCTAAGCTCTAACAGCTTAATTCTAAAATCATTGTCTGGCATATTTGTGTTTTCAATTACTTTGTGTCTTCCACCGCTGCCAAACCCAGAAAGTTATATTAATGGCTATAGTTTTATCTTGTATTTTTCCCTCTTGGACCACTCCCAAAGGAGGAAGAAGGATGCTCATTACATACTGCCTCATTTCTTTTTAAATTACCACTATAGTGCTGTAGAGTTATACCACTGCTTCTCACACTTACGTGCACATTAGTCACCTTGGGCTATAGCTAAAATACAGATTTATTCAGTAGGTTTGGGGAGAGGCCTGAGAGTCTGAATTTTTAATAAGCTGCCAGGTGGTGGTGATAATGATTTGTGGACCACCCTGTGAGTAGTAACTCGGCCTTAAGAGAACATTAACCAAAACCTTAAGCTGAGCAAACTACTGAGCAGCAAGTATTGATAACATTTCAAGGTTTTTGTTTTGTTTTGTTTTGTTTCGAGACGGAGCCTCACTCTGTCGCTCAGGCTGAAGTGCAGTGGTGCAATCTCAGCTCACTGCAACTTCCACCTCCCGGGTTCAAGCGATTCTCCTGCCTCAGCCTCCCAAGTAGCTGGGACTACAGGCGTGTGCCACCACACCCAGCTAGTCTTTTATATTTTCAGTAGAGATGGGGTTTCGCCGTGTTAGCCAGGATGGTCTCGATCTCCTGACCTTATGATCCGCCCACCTTGGCCTCTCAAAGTGCTAGGTGTACAGGCATGAGACACCACACCCGGTCCATTTCAAGTTCTAAAAAAACGTTCAACATATTTCTTTAAAAATTATGCAGAACAGCCCTCTTGTATAAACTAGAGTGGAGAAAAAAGAACTTAAAATTGCACTTTATTTTAAAACAGTGAAGTGTGGCTATTACATATTTCACTTTTACAATTAATACATGTTAGGATCTTACAAGTATTAAATTGATGATTTTATTATATATAAATACACAAATGGTCCAAAACAATATCTAAAATGTTGCAGTATTTATAAAATTCATAAAAATAATTTTCAGTATAAAAATGGCATACTAATTTGAGTTTGAGGTAAATGAAGAGACAGATTTAGGCCATCTAAGGAGGAAGATAAAGGAGAATATCATATCTCTATTTTGGGAAAAGACAAAGAATGCTAAAGAGCTTGACCTGTTATTGCATTAATGACTTCAGACATTATGCAGATACATATACTATATAGTAATAAATAATACACAATGTAGACAGAGCAGAAAGCAGAGGGACTGGACCAGTCTGCTCAAGGAAAGGGTAAAGAATTTTTTAAAATGCAGCAATAGGGATTCTTGTGACTAATGTGTTTCACTGAAGACAATTTGAATCTTTCATAAACATTATCCTTTTAATCCTTGAAACTTTCCTTTGAGGTAGAGAATTGGGCCAGACTACTGCTGAAAAGCAAAAGGAATGGCGAGGCTAAAGTAGCTCTTGAGAGCTGAAAAGAAACATAGAATTCTTTTTATTTATTTATTTATTTATTTATTTTTTTTGAGACAGTCTCACCCTGTTGGCCAGGATGGAATGTATTGGTGCAATCTCGGCTCATAGCAACCTCCACTTCCTGGGTTCAAGTGATTCTCATGCCTCAGCCTCCCAAGCAGCTAGGATTACAGGCATGCACCACCCTGCCTGGCTAATTTTTTTTGTATTTTTAATGGAGACTGTGTTTTACCATGTTGGCCAGACTGGTCTCGAACTCCTGGCCTCAAGTGCTGCTCCTGCCTCAGCCTCCCAAAGTGCTGGGATTACAGGCATGAGCCACCGTGCCTGGCCAAGATTCATGGAATTCTTGAACTCCTTGTCTTAACTGCTGTGCCAGCTTTTGTTGAACAAAGACCAACCCACTTTTCATGATTTGCTCCTCATGTCATCTTACAATTCTAATGTGTCTACATCCTTGGATACCAGATAATAGGAAAATTCTTTTAAACAATTAAAACAGACACAATCACAATTCCAACTTAATGCAGTCCAATACAACTTCATACAAATAGCAGTTAAATCACACATAGTAAGAGTCAAATTTCTTAAAACATTTTTTTAAAGTTTCAAATTCAAATGTTCCAAATGTTTAATTATTTTGTCTTAAGGTATATTTGCAAAGAATTCTAACTGCTGCTATTACCTTTGTCCTTGCTGAAGGAAAACGTTAGGAGAATGCGCTGTTTTTAAGCTAAACGTGTCTCCACTTGATGAATGGTGTGAAGGAGCTTTTCCACCCAACAGTGATGTTTCTGCTTCTTTTATTTCCATGGCCCTTTTGTATAATTCAGCAGCTTTTTCAAAATCTCCTCCTTCATAGCTTTGAGAGAGAGAGAGAGAGAGAGAGAGAAAAAAAAAAAACTCTTAAAATGAGAATATAACCTCTTACCAATTCAAAACAACCTTATGGGATACAGAAAAAGAAGCTATAAATATTTGCCCATTTCTCCCCTCTTCCCAATGTATTCACTCAAGCAGACCAGTAAAACAACACCCAAACTCTTCTCCTTTTTACCAATATCAGTAATTTTGTGTCTCATATGGATATCATTAAAACCATGTTGTAATAGAGGCAGTGAAATTGCTAAGGAAAGTTAGGTATTCTCTGCATCCTGAGAAAAATACAAATGAGCAAGCAAAAGTCAACATATACTTAATGGCAAATTCACTCTGAGGACAGCAAATTACCCATATTACTCCCAGAGCCAGTTGCAGTGTAAACCATCCTTCACTATTTGCCATGATGCATATATACACTCCTCTGCAAAACAGATCATGCAGCCTTCGTTTCATTTCCGGATACTACTTTAGTACCTCTTGAAGTCGATCAGCAAAAAACAACCCCTCCCTACTCTAAGAAAACATTCAGTAATACATGTTTTGTGCTCTTCTTAGACAAATTAAAGCGACTTCAAATAAAAGAGGCTTTATAAAGAAAGTGAAAAAAATTCTTACCTAAGCACGGCTAAATTTTTCAATGTTTCTCCAACTCGAGGATGCATCCGACCCAGGCTATCTTCGTAAATCTTTAATGCTCTTTCATATAATGGCAAAGCTTCAACATGTTTTTTCTTATTAAAAAAATAATAATGCTCACTTAAACACACTGGGTTTCTGAAATTAATGTATTCTAGACTAAGCTAACCGACTTTGATTAGTACTTTAAAATGTTAATATCCTTCTAAAAGATGGGAATAAACAGATTAATTTATGAATAATCATAGAAGAAGCAGTATAACAGAAAGTCAGATACTTAAGATTTAGACCTAGCTCAGTAACCATCTGACCATAATCCAATACTGTAAGCAAAAACCTGTTCCTTTATTGCCCAATGGGTCCCCCACCTGATTCTTGCCCATCATAATCAAATGCCACAGGCTTAAGTACAATATTATATGGAGGGGTGTAGGGTATCTCCACAACTTTAGAAACTAAGCCTATGCTCTGAACTAAACAGCGTTTTACACTAAGAGGAAGGGACTTCATATAAGTCTAACTTCAATAGTTTCTCAAGTACTAAAGGAAGTATTAGAAATATCTTTAAATTGTCTTTCATTCTATTTACTGTTCCGTATCTAATTCATGTTTATCTATATTTTATACCATAAAATCATTCACTGATAAAACGTTAAAATATGGGAACTTACCATTTGGCTATAAAGAACAGCTAAGTTCACCAAGGCAGTAGCTACACTAGGGTGCTTTGGTCCAAAAGATTTCTGTCGAATTTCAACAGCCAATTCATACAAAGGTACAGCTTTGTCAAGTTTCCCCTAAAAAACAAAAGTTAAATCTAACAAAAATATAAGGCAATAAATACTATCTTATCAGAGCTTTCTTCATACGTAAAATTTCATATTAAAGGGTAATTTTGAGGAAAAAAAATCTCAGAAGCATTTCCTCTCAGCTGAATGATTAAGTTTATAGATAACTGAAAATCTAAAGCTACATTGTATACAAAAGCATTTCCTTTGATAATTCAGAACACCCTTTAGGATCATCCACTATTACTGCTTCTAGTGTAGTAAAAACGTATCAGCTAAAGTAGATTTACCATATTGCACATAATTTGGAGATTGCATCAAAATAAAAAGCTCATTTCTTGCCAAATCCTTTCCAGATTTTTCTAACTACTTCATTTCACCTGAAAGTTGGGCAGAAAGAGCAGCAATGTACCCTTCTTACTAAAACAACTTCAGTGTCAGGATGACCAGTAATGGTTCCACAAAGTCTAAAGATAGTCTACAAAGCTCTGTAACTATGCTAAATGAAAGCAGACTTCCCTGGATTTTTTCTTTTTTTTTTGAGAACAGCTATAAAAATTCCAAATATCATTCAGTATAGAACCTTATGGCAAACAATGGTTACATTTAATTACAGGCAAAGCCAAGAAAGAATGAAATAAAAATGTTCATTTAATCAACTACAAAGATGTCTCCTGATTTCTTATGTTTACATTGCTTCACACAGCAAACTTAATATTGGTGGAATTTTAGAACTTCTGAAATGTAAAATAAGTTTGATTTAGAATGCTAATAAATGCATTTGTACTTGGAATGTATTTAACAAAACAAAACCAGCATATTAATTTACTAGTATATTATTTCAGAATCAATAATCAATGTAACCAGTTCAGTATGAAATAATTATTTTTAAATGTTCTGCTCAGTTACTTGTTAAAAGTTAAATCATGATTTTTAAAGCTCATGTAAACTAACCTATCCATGATAAAGACAAATTATTTTGCTGATAGCAGTTATGGCTTAACTGATGTGTTGTAAAACATGTAAGAATGCCAAGGATTACTTACCATTTTCTTATACAAGATGGCAAGATGCTTCACTGTATATGCCAAAGAAGGGTGATCAGGAGCTAACGCACGTCTCCGAATATCTAAAGCTCTTTCATAAAGTTCTTCTGCTTTATCATACTGTTTCTTTTCATTGCATAGAGCTGCCAGATTATTCAAAGACTGAGCACAGTCAGGGTGATCTGGTCCTAGAACTCGCTCCCTCATTTCTAAGGAACGCTTCAGAAACTGGTCAGCTGTTCTGTGAACACAATCCCAAAATGGCTTAAACTATCTATTCTCTAGAGTTTGGAATCCTGACCCCTAAATTCAGTGGCGAACTGAATCATCTTTATTCTTAGATTCAAGTTAAAATAAGAGATTCAGCTCAAAATCTTACTTTCCCCCTCTTCCCCACCCCTATCTCTTCCTGCCCTTTTCCTGACAGTTTGAGGGCCTAAAATGTGTGGATGATTGCCTCAATTCTCCACTTCTGAAAGAAAAACTGATATTTTCCAAAACAAACTTTTTATACTTTAAAAATTATTAGACCTAGGTCAAACAAAAGATTTTGGTATTCACTGTTCCTCCCTTTGGAGTTAGTACTAAATAATTTTTATTTATTTTATTTTGTGTGTGTGTGTGTGTGTGTGTGTGTGTGTGTAACCTTGAACTCCTAGGCTCAAGTGATCCTCCCACCTTAGCCTCTCAAGTAGCTGGGTCTACAGGTGTGTACCACCATGTCTGGCTAATTTATTAATTTTATTTTAGAGACAGGGTCTCACTATGTTGCCCAGGCTGGTCTCGAATTCCTGGCCTCGAGTGATCCTAATGCTCTGGGATTAGGATCCTCTTAATCCTAATTAGAGCCTCCTAAAGCTCTGGGATTACAGGCAGGAGCTATCATGCCCAGCCAGTACTAAATAATTTTTAACAAAAGAATAAATCATTATTTTTTACATAAGGTTCTGTAAGTGGGCTAAAGATTTATTATACTTTTCTGCCATCCAAAGTTTCAAATTTGTTATATTTTTCTGATATCTGAAGTCCAAAAATACTTATTTTTTATAACATATAAATATAAATGTCATTTTGAATCCTTTTGCCCAAATAAACCAACAAATAAAACTAGAAACCGTCTGCATGATTTACCATTAGTCCCAAGCTGCTGCTTCTGTGAGGTCTCATGCACAATATCTATACAAACTCACTTTTCATAAATATACAAAATACACCAGGGAAGCTACAGAATAACTTTTCAGTTAAGAAACAATGTGGGCCAGGCGTGGTGGCTCACAACTGTAATCCTAGCACTTTGGGAGGCCAAGGCAGGCAGATCACAAGGTCAGGAGATCAAGACCATCCTGGCTAACACAGTGAAACCCTGTCTCTACTAAAAATGCAAAAAATTAGCCGGGGTGGTGGCATGCGCCCGTAGTCCCAGCTACTCAGGAGGCTGAGGCAGGAGAATAGCTTGAATGGGAGGTGGAGGTTGCAGTGAGCCGAGATCGCGCCACTGCACTCCAGCCTGGGCAACAGAGCGAGACTCCATCTCAAAATTAAGAAAAAAAAAAAAAAAAGAATGTGAAAAGAAACACAGTAGAGAAAATACCATGGTCTTCAAGTATGTGTATGCTCATTATAGGACATCATACATGAAATTTGGCATTATCAATTTTTTTCTAGCTTTAGACTTGATAAAAATGTAAAACAACATTGTATCAAAGAGAAAATGGTTAATTATTTTCATTATTAACCCCATGGTACTCACTCCAGGTTATTTTGAAGATAGTAGAGAACACCCAGTTCATTGAGGGTCCGAGCATTATCAGGTGTGTCCTTACCTAATGTAAGCTCTTCTAACTGTAGAGCCCGTCTACGTAAAAGGGCAAATCCATACTGCAGCGAACATGAAAAATGAAAAGCAATCACTAAGTAGGTGCAATCCTTGATTCTGAAACAATGTATGAGAGTCCTAAAACATCTTCCTTTTTTCCCATTTAATCTAGATAACTTATTTTAAGTATCACAGTAAATTAACTTGATGATTTACAAACACAAATATTTCCACATGGCAACACATTCTAAAATTCATTAAAAACTATTTCATGAAAATGATTGTATTTTAGAAAGTAAACTAGATCTCAAAGTGCTTCAAGAAACAATAGAATATAATTAATTTGCAGATATTTATCAACCCCATAGGTAAACACATAAATATCAGGTCCATAAAAATGCACACAGCATTTTAAATTAAAGAAATATGCTACATTTAGACTTTATCAGCAACTTAAAAAAATAAAAATAACTTTTATTGTGTATTTGAGGGAAAGGCTTTCTTCACATTTGAACATAACACAAAATGTTAACTACATTTATTTTATTCCTTTTTCCAACCCTTTAAAGAACTGAGGTAGCTTTAAATTCCGTCTTTCAAAGCCTAACCTTCAAATGAATTTAGAGTTCCACTTTTAAAAGTCTAAATTGTACTCCTCAGTAATATGATATTTTAACACATAAATAAGAAAATGTTAGGTAGTTATTTTCTTAAAAACTAGAAGATTTTAAAATCTAAAGCTCTTAAACATGTGGGGTGTATGCATTTATGATGCTCTTTTCCTCTTACATTCAAAACACAACACAAAAGAAATCTCTCCTTACCAAGTTGCCTTTTTTCTTTATAGCTTTCTGACGAATTTTAAAGGATTTTTTCCTAAAATGTTCAGCTTGTTCATATCTTAAAAAAAAATTACAGTAAGTCAAACAAAAGAAACATTCAAAGTATACTTCAGTGAAATGAAAGCACTCTTTTCATAGTGTAAAGTCTTTTTGGGCTATTAAATACATCATTTTTCTAGAAATGATAGTCATATGACATTACAAATCTCTAAAAAACCCTTCATAAAACAAAATATGACAAAACACTAAGATATCTTAGTCTATCATGGATGTTTTTCTAATAAAAAGTTCTGTTCAATTAAAAAAATTTTGACAAAACAAAGTAAGTCTAGTCCTCTAAGTAGCTGACATTTAATAATCTTTAACTCATCCTAAGTCTCTGAAGGGCAACCTAACTATATGAAAATCCAAAATTTTAGTTTTCTATAGCGCACTATTAATTTTTAACAACTTTTTCTGCATAGACTAATTTCTGGTCAAGTTTAAATGTGAAATTCACACAAAATTTGTATGAAACAATACTTCTAGAAGTTACAAAATTAAAACTAGTACATAAAATTACTTTCAGGCTATGTGTATAAGTTGTATATGAAACATAAATAAATTTCATGTTTAGACTTGGGGGATGTCCCATCCCCATGATAATCTCATTATATATATGCAAATATTCTGAAATCTGAACAAATCCAAAATCTTGAACACTTCTAGTTCCATATTTGGATAAAGGATACTAAACCTATATTAGTAAAGCACTCAAAGTTAGTCAGTGAATGAGCCAGGATTCCAGGATTCAAACCCAAGACTATATGACTCGAAAGTCCATGTTCTATCCTTCACGCATCTTCAGAGATGAATCTTACAGTTCTAATTTTCTCTGTTTACCACATGAAGATTAGGCACAGGGTACGGAAAAGTACACAGTGATAAAATAAAGCCTACCCCATAAGTACATTAAAACTATAATTCCCCTTCATAAAATCAGGTATTACTGATCTAAAAAATCTTACTTATTTTGTTTCTGGTACAAAGTTGCAAGTGCCTCCAGTTCACGGGCAGTATATGGATGGTCCACACCATAAGCGTTTTCTGAGATTTCTAATGCCTGTTTATACAGTTGTTCTGCATTGCCAAACTTCTTCCACTGCACGTATACACTTGCTAGTTGGTGGAGGGACTGGGCTACTCTCGGGTGATCGGGATCTAAAGCTGTTTCTCGAATCTCTAAAGACCTCTGCAAAGGTACTACAGCCTGGGGGGAAAAAGGGTGAAAGGCCAATTAAAGTGAGTGAAATGCTGCAAGATCTGTCATCTGATTAAATATTAAAGATTATAGCACAACAAATGAAAACTACATTAACATCTTAGAAAAACAGAAGAGTGAACACAAAAATCCCACCTGTCTCTGGCTTGCCATTGATGTGCTGAGCTTACCTGACTGAGAAGGCCTAGATCCTTGAGAAATCGCCCCAAGGTTTCATAAAGATCAGCTAAGCAACTCATGTTTTCCTCGCCTTCGCAGTTTTTCTCATACTGCTTCAATGAATCGAAGTATTCTGTTGCCATTGCACTTTTGTCTTTGCCAACAAACTGCCAATAACTCAGCAACTCAGCAAAGTGTCCCCTGTTTCAACAAATAACAGTACTTTAATGAAAACCACACTTTAAAATCCACTACAGAATGGAAATTCCAGAATTAATATCAAGTTATTGACAATTTATTAGTAGGCGAGTATTGTGTAGTGGGGTGAGACTCAGACCACTCACTATCTGAGTTCCACCACTATCCTAGCTATGTGATCTTGAGCAGGTTGTCTGACCTCTTAGACCTCATCACCTTCACCTGCAGAAATGGAGACACTACCTGCCTCGGCTGGTACTGTAGGGGGATTATGGCACACAGTAAGTAATCCACAGTGTTGGCTGTTATCCTTAATACCATCATGGCTACTTACCAATGGGAATCTATTTGAATCCTTTTTATACATTTTACAACATGGAGCCAACTGCTGAGTTCACTCCCAAAATTATTTTAAGTATGGAAATTCAAAGAGAAGAAACTAATGAAAAATAAACTGTCACAGAGTATCTACTTTGCATTTTCATCAAGAAATTGAATGACAAAAGTAAGCTTATTCATTTGTAGGTGATTTTAAGTAGCATGGGAGAGCTGGTAAACTAAAATAACCTGATTTCAAAGGAATCATGAAAAATTGGAATGGAGATCAGAAATAATTCAAGACATGCAACAAATTTGAAAGAGTTTATATAGGAGCAAAATAAATTACGTACGTATCGTATAAGAAATGTCTAAATTTCTAAGTAAGGCAGAAAAAAAACCCTCATGAAGTTCAGCAGGTTAGACAGTTGGCTCATAAAAAGGTAGTTCTGCCACTGACAAACCAGAACACAACAAGAGAGACAAACAGAGTACATTTTGAATTAGGGTAATTATTTCTTTAAATTCAACACCAGACATAGAAAATAAACAAACAAACAAAAACAAATAAATTCAACACCAGACAGATTCTATTGTAGCCCAGAGTCTACTTTGAAGCCAATGCTTTCAGATATCTGAAGGCCCGAAGAAGCAGACATCATGAACCACCTCTCTGGGTGGTTTAGACTTAGACCTGCTTAAATGTAAGCATAAGATAAAAAGTTGAACAGAAATCATTCCAGCTCTGATTTCATAAAGCAGCAGTACTCTATGTTTTCCTCCTGGGAAAAGCAGATCTAATAGAGATTTGTAAATTGTCTCAAGATTTCTCCTACACTGTTTGTATTTCAGATACCTGGACTAATTTTTAAATTCAAAATACCATTTGTCTTTGTTAAACTGAACATCTTTAAATCTCTCTTTCTGGGGAAGAATGTTCTATAATGTTTCTTACCTTTTATAAAGGTTTTGAGACACAAAGAGATTAAGAAGGCAATCATGCAGCTTCTGTTTACTTCCCTGCTGCTGGAAAAGCCACGGGAGTTCATCTGCACTTCTCCAAGTCACTCTGTCCTGACTATCGTAAGAGAGGAGACAATATTCAATATCTTCCTACAATGAGACTGCCTCAAAAAGGCTTCAAACAAATGTTGAAGAAAAATATATTTAACATATGTCTCTGATTCTTTAAGTATAATTTAATACTAAAAAGTTAGGTCAAAATCAGAGACTTTACCAAACTAAGAAAATAAATTCAGTGACATGCAGAACCATCAACCAAACTCTAAAAGTATTTTCCTAAAATTGAACTATTTTTAAAAAACCCCAATGGACCCATATACACACATACAGATACATGGACACAAACTATTGGAATAAAATAAAAATAATAAAATGATCCTACACTGATTTTCCTTGTTTAAACTTTTAGCATAATATTAAAAGACAAAATCATCTTTTGCTCTTCTGACATTAACAGAACAGGGAGAGGATTTAATCTTTTTTGTAATAATTAAATTTTTATACTTTAAGTTGTAAGCTAAGAAACAGAAATAAGGACACAAAGGTAGAGGGTGTTGCAGAAGTCACAGAAGAACAATAGGAACATTTACAATACCTTAGCTGCAAGGTGAAATAGTTGATTAGCTTTTGCCTGTATGAAGAAGTAATGGTGGGGTCTTCCAGGTACTCCAGTCTCACTGTTTCCCAAGCCTAGGGAGAAAAAGAAGAAATACTCAGTTCTATTTTATGTAAGTCACTGTACATCTAACAATAGATTTGCAAAAAAGAATTTATAATTATTCCTATTTTATAGCTGTATACTAGAAATGTCACTTAAATGTTTTGAAATTTAGGACACATTTATTTGATAAACTGTTACTAGAATAAAAATTCCTGTACTAATATTTATAAGCTCAAAACACAATTTAATTCAAACTTGAGTTAATACATTAAAAATCTCAGAAGTGTGGAATGAAAAGTTACTAAAAAGAATAAATTATATTCAAACAATACACAATAAAGGAAAAAGGCTGTGAAATTGCAAACATTTCACATCTACAAATACGATACAGCATACTCAAATGTAAGACTTAATTTGCAATTGTGTATATATAAAAATCAACCATGGCATTGCAGATGATAGGAATCATTTTATCCAAAACATCCTAAACATTTACTTCTATGTGCTAAATATCTTTCTAGTTCCTCACAAGGACCAAGAACCACCTCAATTAATTTGCTTCACAACCCCTTTTGTAAACTGCTAAAGTCTGCCCAGGGCTTAGAACTTGCCCAAGTTTAGATAGGTATTAATCCAGGAAAAGGAGGCTGACTGGCTTACAGAGTACAAACTCTTAATACATATACAGTCATGTGCATATAACAATGTTTTGGTCAACAACAAACTGCATATATGATGATGATCCTATAAAATTATAATCAAGCTGCCCTATACAGGCATATCGTTTTAAAACTTTTATACCACATTTTTACTGTAACTCTTCTGTATTTAGATACACAAACACTTACAGTTACACACAGTACTCAGTACAGTAATATGCTGTGCAGGTTTATAGCCTGGGAGCAAGAGGCCATACCATATCGCCTCCAAGTGTGGTAGGCTGTACCATCTAGATTTGTGTAAGTACGCTCTATGATGTTCACACGATGATAAAATCACCTAATGATGTGTTTCTCAGAACATATCCCCATTGTTAAGCAATGCACAGCCGTATAATAATACCAGCAATTCAATGAAACATAATTGAAAAAACTTCCTTCTCTTCAAGAAATAAACTACCTTTAAGAAACTATTTTTGATCTTTTGTATCTGACTTGTTTTTTAATTTTAAAAATTGTATTGTGGTAAGACCACTTAACATGAGACCTACCCTCTTAACAAATTTTTAAGTGTACTACAGTATTGTTAACTTCAGGGACAATGTTGTATAGCAGATCTTTAGAATTTATTCCTTTGGAAGAAACAATCTTGCCACTGCACTCCAGCCTGGGTGACAGAGGAGACCCTGTTTCTTAAATTAATAAATAAATGAAAAGATGCCTAAAATAACATTACCTGCAGATGTTGAAACCTGAGCAAGCCACAACCATAAGTCAACAAACACATTTTGTATAAATTGTGAATAAGGGAGGTCAAGAAAGTCCAGGACATCTCAGGATAGAGTTCCATCAGTTCTGATTCACTCACACCATTGTGACTAACATTGACAAGGCAGAGAATCTAGGTAGCAAAACAAATTAACAGTAATCATAAAGCACCTCTATAAGTAACTAACAGCCATTAAAATTTCCATAATTCTTTTAAGGCTATTTTTTTTTTACCAAAACTTATAATCCAAATGATTTAATAAATCAAAAAATAGATTTCTTAAAGCACACTGTCCAAAAGACATTAATCAAGATTAAGATAGTGTATCTATAAAATCTAGCACACCAAAGATAATACTCATATAGAAAAAAGTATAGTGAAAATTAAAACTACATAAATGTATTATTATAATTAATGGCAGAATTCCAATTCCAGGAAGACAGTGGAAGAAAATAGCCCTCCTATTATAAACATGTATGGATATCAGACACATTTCTAAAAGCACAGTTGATCCTGGAAAAAAGATAGGGAAATCCTCCAACTGTCAAAAATGAATAGGAAATTGAAATCAGAGTTTTGACAGCTGAAACTGCTGGCTATGGGGGCAGTGGAGCTAGAGGACAGGCAGCAGCCCTCAGGAACTTAAGGGTTTAGGTTTCTCACACCCACAGTGGGATGGAAGGTGAGCCCTTAAGCCGTGTGAGGCAAGGAGGTGGAACTAGATTTCTTGTCAACACCAGGACCATTGAAGGGCTTTGAAGGACCTTCACGCTCAGTGAAGGGGTGCATGAGAAAAACATTAGCCCACAGATGTGGAGAGAATACGAGGAAGCTTGCAGGGTTGGAGTAGGCTGAGAAGTCCAAACCCCGGGAACCACCAAGCTGAAAAGTTAACATAAAAATAGATCCAGGTTCAAACGATTGGTTGCTAGATGTACATTTTCAAAAACCAAAATTGAATACATCAACAAAAACTAAAATGTTACTTTAATTACATAGCACTTAATTCTAAAAATATATATGGAAAATTAGACAAAGCAATTGTGAAGAATAATAATAAAAGGAGATTTACCGAAGTAACTACGAAAACTTACTTTAAAGTTCTAATAACTAAGCAGTGTGGCACTGGCAAAGAATAGGCAAAATCAGAACAGAAGAGCCTAGAAACAGACCCACATTTATTTGTGAGCTTGATATTTGTCAGTTGGCATTGCAAATGAGCAGAAGACATGTATTATTTAGTAAAAAGAACAATTAATTATCCACATGACAGAGGATTAAAAAGCAGATCCCTTCCTCACACAATAAACAAAAAGATACCAATAAGAGTTAAGGACTTCACACATGAAGAACAAAACTGTAAAGCTTTTTGAAGGAAAGTATTGTTTGTCTGTGTGTGTGTGTGTGTATAAACACATGCATATATATATGAAAGAAAGCTTTGTATAATGGATGAAACCATAATGAATGATACTATACAGTTAAAAGACAAGAAACAAACAGGAAAAAGACATTTATTTGTGAATTTTCTAATAAAGGATTTGTTTTCAGTATGCAGAACATTTAAGACACCTACAGATCAATAAGGAAAAGACAAACAACCCAATTAAAAAATGGGTCAAGACTTGAACCAGCAATTCAGAAAAAAAGGAAACAAGGATAGCCAGTAACATGAAAAGATGATAAATCTCAATGATAATCAGGAAAACACAAATTTCCACAAGCACGCTCCGGCTATCAGCATTCCTGCATACGCCTGAAACATATTTAAGCACAGATTTTAAAAGAATTGTTATTTACTTCCATTCACACACACACAAAGCAAACTAACATTCCTTTTGATAAGTTTTACCTGCTTCATTTTACATTTTACCTGCTTCATTAGCTCTTTATCCACATCATCGGCCATGGACTCCTGGATAGAGTGCAGAACGAGTCTATATAAGGAAACAGTATCTTGACACTGGAAACACTGATGAAGGATTTTATCTAAATTGCCTGCTCTCCCAGCACTGTTGGAATTGAGAAGAGATTTAATTTCTCACAGATTGCCAACATCTGTGAAAATTTTGAGATCGATTAAAAACAATGTGAACTCTTATTTTTTGTACTGCAACCAACAACAAATTCAATAAAACATGATGCAGGAAGGTGGTAGTTTTATGCGGCTGCCAGAGTCACTGGGTTTATTTTACTATATATAATTTAATTCAGTGCAATAAACATGCTGAAATCTATTATTTGTCGAGCAATTACTAGGCATTAGGGAATATAAAAATGAGTCAGTTATGGTTCTTATTATCCAGAAGCATGCCACCTACATACAGGAAGCAGGGAAACGATGATAAGTATTGTTAGTTAGCCATGCAAATTAAATTTGTGTGGAGCCAGAATTTTGAAAACACAAGGCTAAAGAAAATCATTAAATAGGGGAGTTTGTTTTAAAAGATTACACAATATTTACCAGTTTTTTATTATTATTATTATTTTATTTTTATTTTTTTTATTTTTTTGAGACGGAGTCTCGCTCTGTCGCCCGGGCTGGAGTGCAGTGGCCAGATCTCAGCTCACTGCAAGCTCCGCCTCCCGGGTTTACGCCATTCTCCTGCCTCAGCCTCCCAAGTAGCTGGGACTACAGGCGCCCGACACCTCGTCCGGCTAGTTTTTTTTTTTTGTATTTTTTTTAGTAGAGACGGGGTTTCACCGTGTTAGCCAGGATGGTCTCGATCTACTGACCTTGTGATCCACCCGTCTCGGCCTCCCAAAGTGCTGGGATTACAGGCTTGAGCCACCGCGCCCGGCCATATTTACCAGTTTTTAAAAATAATGTAAAGATGTACAAAGAGAAAAAACAAAGGGTCCATAGTGTCTTTAAAATAGGTACTTTCAAAAATAAAAACAATAAAAGATACTTTCAATAAACATTATTAAATGTATGACAAATGACTCACACTCCTGAATCATACTCATTGTATCACTTATGTTCACAGAGGCCAGATGCGTTGCCACAACTAACAGTGGAAAAGGACGGTGGAAATATCACAGGCAGGCTGGGCACAGTGGCTCACAGGCTGTAATCCCAGCACTTTGGGAGGCTAAGCAGGTGGACTGCTTGAGCCCAGGAATTCAAGACCAGCCTGGCAATCATGGCAAAACCCCACCTCTACAAAAAAATACAAAAATTAGCCAGGCATGGTGGTATGCTCCTGTAGTCCCAGATATTCAAGAGGCTGAGGTGGGAGGATCGCTCGAGTCTGGGACGAAGAAGTTGCAGTGAGCCGAGATCGAGCCTCTGCTCTCCAGCCTGGGCAACAGAGAGTGAGACACTGTCTCAAAAACAAAAACGAAGATGAAATATCGTGGGCAATGTAAAGTTTCAGAAGATGTTTTAAATTTCAAATTTGGTGCTCAAGATGAGAACATGGAATAAACAGACAAGAAGTACTAGATTCGATGTCTGGAAATATGTGTGCTAGAATTGCCATCTATTGCAATGAATAACAAAAAATGTATTAATCTTTTTTTTTTTTTTTAACCTCAGATTGAGAAAAGACAAAGTAAAGTGATGCTATACTGAAGAAGAAATAAAAGTAGTAAAACATTCTAATGGTTGAGAATAGATAGAATAGGGTAAAGCTATACTGAGGAAATAAAAGTAGTGACACCCTAATGCTTATCTAAAGGCAGATTACTAATGGATATCTAAAATAGAACTATTTTATAATAAAAGTTTATCGGGACTTGAGAACAGAGACAATTAAAAATTCGTATCCATATATCTACCTCCTGATATTCAAAGACACCTGAAATAATATTCTAACCCTCAGTTGTTTCCTTCACTTTCCCAAAGCTAGGGGCCACAAATGAGGGTGAGGATGGCTTTCTTTTGCAACCTCCAATAGGGAACAGATTAGTGTGAAGAAAATGAGACAAATCTATCAAGTTCTGACAATCATGGGCAGTAGGTACTCAATCTTCACCTGTAAGCCATGTTCTCACAAACGTTAGTATCACTATTCAAATAAAATCTGAGTGGCTCAAGAGACCGGTGTAGTGATTGGTTCTCAGTTTTGCAGGGTGAGAAAGGGTCTGCAGCAATCACAAAACATGCAGAAGATCATGTAAAATAACCAACACTTACCGCGCGATCATTTTGCCGAAAAGGGTGACATAAAGGGCATTGCAGGTTGTAGCAGAACGACAGTGTCGTTCCAGCTTCTTCTCCTGCACCAGTTTACCAAGAAAAACAAAACAGAAATACAAAAACCACCCTGGAATTAAGCGGTCTTTACTATCCAGCCATCAACAAATACCCCAACAGAAGTAACACCACTGCTGCCATCAGTGACATCACGCCTTGCATGGTGGATCCTCGGCTGTGGTCAGCCTTCCAACTGCAGACCACAGATGTGGCCAGTAGGAAAATGCTTTTTTGCTTTTAAAATACCTGCTTAATACTATATAGTAAAGTAAACCTTAAGACCAATATCTTTTTATTGCTTCTTTTCTACCTGTCATTAGTTTAAGAGGCAGTACATTTACCAAAGTAATTACTAAACTCTAGTTTTCCTTATAACAGATCCCCTACATTGATTTTTAAGTCTCATATAAGATGTTTCATAGGAAAGATAAGAAAGAGTAAAAGATTGCATCAAAATTAAAAATACACACCTGCTCTTTACTCAATTTAATGTCTACAGAGTGGCATTCTGCAATTATAACAGATTTTGCATCTTTTGGACTTAAGGGATCAAGATGAAGTGTAGGCCACAACCTTTTATTTAAAGAAAAGAAAAATGAAATTTTAATAATACAAGAACTGTAATTACCCACAACACAATTTAAAATCCACCACAGGAATTAACTTTTTATAATGCTTTTGTAAAATAAGCAAAACTAATGTCTATTAATCATATTAAGTAATTATCTCACTCATTCTAACATGTGTATCATTACTTTCAGCAATGAATCACAACAAAGTTATAAAATAAACAGTATATACATTAGTTATATAGTAAACATTTCTAGTTGTATATGCCATACTATCAGTAAAACTGAGCATAGGTATGAGTATCTATGGGGAGTGACACCAGACACAATTATTGTCCACAAGCACTTGTAATGCAACTGAAATTTAACTATTACAACATACATTCTCGATGTAGTGAAAATTGGAGTTGTGGGGGAGTTAAACTTACTCTTTTTATGTATATGTACACATAGACACATATATCTATTTATATATACAAGCTGACATACAATATGTGTGTGGTATTAAAATTTCTTGGGGGAGGCAATTTACAAATAATATGTCTAAAAAGGTTCCTTATAGGAGCAAAAACAGGTTGAGAAACACTGTTCCATGTGATCCAATTGCTCTACCTTTTTTTTTTTTTTTTTTTGAGGTGGAGTCTCGTACTATTGCCCGGGCTGGTGTGCAGTAGTGCGATCTCGGCTGACTGCAACCTCCACTTCCCAGGTTCAAGTGATTCTCCTGCCTCAGTCTCCCAAATAGCTAGGATTTCAGGCGCCCACCACCATGCCCGGCTAATTTTTTGTATTTTTAGTAGAGATGCGTTTCACTGTTGGCCAGGTTGGTCTTGACCTCCTGACCTTGTGATCCACCTGCCTCGGCCTCCCAAAGTGTTGTGATTACAGGCATGAGCCACTGCACCCAGCCATTTGTTTGTTTTTTTGAGACAGAGTTTCACTCTTGTTGCCCAGGCTGGAGGGCAGTGGTGCGATCTCAGCTCACTGCAACCTCCGCCTCCTGGGTTCAAGTGATTCTTCTGCCTTAGCCTCCCAAGTAGATGGGATTACGAGTGCCCACCACCACGCCTGGCTAATTTTTGTATTTTTAGTAGAGACAGGTTTCACCATGTCGGCCAGGCTGGTCTCGAACTCCTGACCTCAAGTGATCCACTCGCCCCGACCTCCCAAAGTGCTGGGATTACAGTTGTGAGCCACTGTGCCCAGCCACTCTACTTTTTTTCTTTTTTTTTTTTTTTGAGATGGAGTCTCGCTCTGCTGCCCAGGCTGGAGTGCAGTGGCTGGATCTCAGCTCACTGCAAGCTCTGCCTCCTGGGTTTACGCCATTCTCCTGCCTCAGCCTCCTGAGTAGCTGGGACTACAGGCGCCCGCCAGGTCGCCCGGCTAGTTTTTTGTATTCTTTAGTAGAGACAGGGTTTCACCGTGTTAGCCAGGATGGTCTTGATCTCCTGACCTCGTGATCCGCCCGTCTCGGCCTCCCAAAGTGCTGGGATTACAGGCTTGAGCCACCGCGCCCGGCCTACACTCTACTACTTTTTAAAGGACCATTAAAGTGAGCTTGCATTTCAAAACAACAGGTGTCTATTATTCCCAGCCCGGCCCTTTCTCTATTTTCCTCATCTATAAATTTAACTGCCTACTAGACATTGTTATGTGGAGCTACTCAAACTAACCATGATTGAAAACTAAACTCATCACCTTTTCCCCACAACCTGCTTGTCCTCCATGTTTCCTATTTCAGTTCATGAAGCTACATTAATTAATTTCTCAAGTCAGAAACTCCAGAATCATCATCCTGGCTCTTTCTTTTTCCCTTGCATCCCAGATCTATCTAACCTCCCACCAAATTCTTTTTTTTTTTTGGAGACAGGGTCTCCCTCTGTCACCCAGGCTGAAGTGCAGTGGCGATCTCTGCTTTACTGCAACCTCTGCCTCCCAGGTTCGAGTAATTCTCCTTTCTCAGCCTCCCAAGTAGCTGGGATTACAGACATGCACCACCATGCCCAGCTCATTTTTGTATTTTTTGTAGAGACAGGGTTTCACCATGTTGGCCAGGCTGTTTTCAAACTGCTTGCTCCAAGTTATCTGCCTGCCTTGGCCTCCCAAAGTGCTAGGATTATAGGCTCACACCATTGCACCCGGCCCCAAAACCTATAGATTTTTTTTTCATAAATTCACCCACTTCTCCCCATCCTCGCTGCAAGTTACATAAAAAACATGAAAACCATAAATGCATATTTAAAACCTTTCCTTGTTTGTACTTAAAACATTTCATGTACTCTGAAAGAACTAAAGTTGGCATCGTACCTCCATGCTGGAGGGCATGTTTCTACATTCACAGAAACAATTACTCTTACATTCACTGGCAGTGGATCTATCAGCCATTTCATGTGTTTTTCAACTTGCTTAAAAATATAAAAACAAAATTCAATCTATTAATCAAAATATTTCAAAACAATCCAATAATAGCTCCCCAAATAAAATGAAATTCTCATTAAGTTTATCTTATTAAGGACAAAAATCTTATTTTGGGGTGATTTATTTTAAATTTTAAAAGAACAAGTAGCAAAACATTATCATCACCAATTTGAACTCTGGACACGTCAGGAAATGTCAAGGCCCTAAAAATATGTCAAAACTAATAGTCTTTGCTAATTGTGTAAATTCAGTTGGTCTTTCTCAATAAAATATTAGTGTCTGTGGACATACAATATATTTTTTAAATCCATGTTTCCTCCCTAGAAATAAAGAAGAAATATAAAAAATAACATCATATTTTCTTCTCACAAACATATAATTTAAGTGCCTGATCCAGCTATTACTGAATTTGTATCTTTTTCTGAGTGTATCAATAGGTAACAAATAGAAAACGGTACCTGAACTTGATCTATAGAATCAATAACAATGATGATGCTGCCTTGATGACGAGCAGACAGTTTTTCCAGCCAATGTGGAAATTCTTCCAGAAGCTTAGCAGGATCCAGTGTCAGAGCAGAGACTGACCAAGAGTGCTGCATCAACTACAAGATAAGAACATACACAAACTGAAGTAGTTACACATAGTTACTGAAGTAGTTACAGAGCTGGGGGAAATATTTCCATTCTCACTTTTTTATAAACCAAAATCAAGTCACCAAGAGGACCTGATTGTATCGAATATTATTTTTAACCCAATACAAAACCAAAACAGGTGGCTAATATTTTAAATTAGTTTACCAGTAGGTACTTATTAGTCCCAACAATTTCTGAATCTAAATAAAATTCTGTAATTCCAAAAGATGGAATATTATACCTTTAGAGTTAGTCGTTTAATAATCAAGGAGGACTCTGAGCTGGTTGACATGGGCCTTCCCACAAAATGGGAAAGAATGAGTGTGTTGGGGGAATTCTTCTGTTGTAATTGAATCCTGAAAGAAAAAGGCAGCACTTTTATAAAACTGATGAAGTTCCTTGACTGTCAATAAAAAAAGAATTCACAATGCAGTAAACATCAAATGTTGCCTAATTGAAGAATCAGATGGTCAGTTACTTTTAAATAAATATGGAAATTTCTGTTTTTACTCCACTTTTAGATCCTTCTAAATAATCTTTTAAAAAATTGTAGATTCATTTTAATTACAAATAGATGTTAATTAACATAAACCAAAGTACTTTACGTATGAGGGTAAGGTATTAGTAAAATAAGCATTAACTTTTAATTAAAAATTCCAACTAGAGGAAAATTTGTTAGGTACAAAAATATTATTTTCCAAACATAACTTTAAAAGGGTAATAAAAAGGAAACAACTACATATGCTAACCCTTCAATGTAAATAATTATGAATGAAAGAAAGTATTTTTACTGCTTGTTTTTAAGCAACATAATGAAAAAATAAAGTTTATTAGCTTATATGAACCTTAGTCCATAATCTGCAGAACTAGATTGCATTCATAGTAAAGGTTATCCTTAATTTTGATGTTCTGTAAAATGTATTTCACTCTAGTCTGCTTTTGTCGTTTCCAATATTTAAAATCCCAATGAAACTTTTAAATAAAGGCAGTAATTAAAAATAAAGGCACATTACTCTACAATCCACTTAACATGTCATATGTGTTATATGACATGTTATGTCACATATCACTTCCTTACATAGCACTCCCATAGCTGTTACCTATGTGATTTATGTACATAATCATGAATGTTCATGCTTCCTATTGCTTTCTCATTCTGTGTCTTCTCTCTGACATCCAAATTCAATGCATTTCAGGGCATGAAACTATTATTTTATTCATTTGTTAATGTTTAGTGTAGGCCACGCAGGAAGGCAGGCATGCAATACATTTTGTCGAATAGATTCAGTAATTCAAACAATGACAACAATAATTTAACTGCACTGCATCATACCACTTGGATAAAAGAAGAGACTTTCCAGAACCTGGTCCTCCAGACACCAGAAGAGGTGGGATCGGGGCTGGTGCTGCCACTAGATCATTAAGGCGCTGGTAATACTAGAAAAAAAAATGAATTTACATTGTAAGGAAGCACATGCCTCTGAGACTACTGAAGAGTCAACTTCTGATTATTCTCTGAAAATACTGGAGAAAAGCTCCGTGAGAAAATGAAATCTACTTTTAGTTGACAGCACCCTCATAACCGGCTATTTTTATGGCTGGCAAAAACATGACTGAACTAGTAAACTAAGAATGGGCCTTAATCGGCCGGGCGCGGTGGCTCATGCCTGTAATCCCAGCACTTAGGGAGGCCGAGGTGGGCAGATCACGAGGTCAGGAAATCGAGACCATCCTGGCTAACACCGTGAAACTCCGTTTCTACTAAAAATACAAAAAAAATTAGCCGGGCGTGGTGGCGGGTGCCTGTAGCCCCAGCTACTCGGGAGGCTGAGGCAGGAGAATGGCGGGAACCCGGGAGGCGGAGCTTGCAGTGAGCCAAGATCGCGCCACTGCACTCCAGCCTGGGCCACAGAGCAAGATTCTGTCTCTAAATAAATAAATAAATAAGTAAAAAGAATGGGCCACGATTTCTTCTACACATAGTATTGCTGCAAATTAATGGGTAAAGGACAACATTTCAGGTCCCTGTGGGGTTTTGCAACACTCAAATGTTTGCAGAATGTTTCAGGGAGCTCACTGTAGCCCCCAAACCACAGAAAATATTGCAGAAGACCTTGAAGGTACTGGCAGGCGACCTAGATCTCCTGGTCAGAGGAATAAACACCTGTTCTGGGAATCACCTTAGTTTCTGGGGGTTGCTGAGAAAAGGTCCAAATAAGAGGTTTTGTCTGGGGACTTGGAGTCTCCCAACCTGCCGGAGAATCAGGTTAGCCTAGGCTGCCTGAGATCTTTCTGAAACTAAGTGAGTTCGGTGTAAAGTCCAAGAATTCCTATTTCCCAAGCTTTCCCCAGAAACTCAAAACTGGTTCAAAGCTAAAAAGGACACACACAAAACCCAAAATATCTTAGTACTTATTAAGGAGTTTCAAAAGTTATCTTGAGACTCGAGTTTTTCTTCAGTGTACCAGTGAAGTGATAGCTGATGAGGAATTTTAAAAAGTGTATAGCAAGTAGTTTGCAGCCAGCTTTAGGCTAGCTTTGGAATAGCACAGTTCTCCAGCAACTACAATGAATTACTTGGTATAGGTTTTCAATCAATTTTTCTACTTGTTATATTTAATTAACAAGCAGAAAAATTATATCTCTAAAGAATATATTCCCCAGGAACTCAAATAATTTGAATAGAAATGATTCTTCTGAAGGAGCAAAGAAAGTCTTGATTTACTACCTCTAAGTCCTAACGACTTAGTTCATGGTCCCACAGAAAGCCCATTTATAGGATCCATTCTTCCCACGTTCAGACCCCTGGCTATAAAAGAAAAACCATGGATCTGAAGCCAGAAAAGAACTAGGTTCAACTCCCAGATCTGCAATCTACTCACTGTGTACTCTTAGGCAAACCATAATCTGAACCGCAGTTTCTTAATTTATAAAATAACAATAGCAATACTTCTCATAAAATAACGACTAACATTTATCATGTATCAGGTACTGTGCTAAGCACTTTATGTGCATTATCTGGTTTAATCCTTGCAACAAGTACCTATGAGGTAGTTACTATTAGTTATTCTCATTTTACAGCCAAGAAAGTCAAAGTTTAGAGTGGCCAAGTAACTTGAAAAAATCTAGTTAGTAAATGATGGAATCAGGACATTGATAGTCTAAATTTTAAAACTTCTGTAAAAATATAACTGTTAGTATTAGCTACTATAATATTCTTTAAAATATTAGTTCTTACATTAATTTTTAACTATTAAGTATTAATTTTTTGGAACTTGTACATAGATTTCATTGTATACCTCAAGTTCTGATCATTTGTTTAGATATTTAAGGATGTTGATAAGACTGATAAAGAAGGACTTATCTGCCTATTTCATGAACTACTATGGTTTGTTTTCTGAATGTAATATTTTGATTCAAGAATTGGAGAACAGATACTCTTACTATTCATTTTTCTTTTCTTTCTTTTTTTTTTTAAGACAGGGTCTTGCTCTGTTGCCGAGGCTGGGGTGCAGCGGTATGGTCATGGCTTACTGCAGCCTTGACCTCCTGTGCTCAATTGATCCTCCCACCTCAGCTTCCCTAGTAGCTGGGATTACAGGTGCATACTACAATGCCTGGTTAATTTTTCTATTTTTTGTAGAAACAAGGTTTTGCCATGTTGCTCAGGTTAGTTTCAAACTCCTGGGCTTAAAGCAATCTGCTTGTCTCAGCCTCCCAAAGGGTTGGGATTACAGGCGTGAGCCACTGCACCTGGCCTCAGCCATACTATCCTTATCAAGTTTCCTAGCTATCCTAATTCTAGTCTGAGTGAGTTGCAGATGGTGGCATAATAAACATGTGGTTGATAAATTCCGGTCTGTAACTAAAAATGTTTGGTCTATAAGCATATTTGAATCTCACATATCTTTCTTATGACACAAACCTAAGCATGTCTCAACATGGATAATCAAGCCATGAGATTAGACAACCAGAATAATCATAAACCTGAACTATATTGAGATGAAAATACAATCACAATACAGCCTGTAAGTGATGACAGATCTTTGTTGGAATAATACTCCAAGCACTTACTTTCTCAAATCCCAACTCATGGGCTGAGCTAGAAGCCTGCTGAAAAGTTTCCATTTGCTCTTGTTCATCATGTATGTCCCACAGAACATCGCCAAAATCATCATCTTCTGGAATGGAATCCTCACTGCCCAAATCCTTAGTCTCCAGGTCTGTGTTCTCAAAACCCAGTATATCCTGAACACAAAGAACAACCACACAAAAATGAATGAAGAAAACAAGATCTTACAGTGAGGGCACCCAGGCCCAGAGTGGGCTTCACCTACTTTCGGGAGGGCAAGTTCAAACATATGGCCCTTGTATAACACCTACAAGAATAAACTTACAACTATAAAAAATCACTAATTTAAAACAAAAGAAATAAAAATATTAAAGTAATAGAAATGAATACCTCTTTTTATAAAAATAAAATTAAAGGAATATTTTGAATCCCATGGAATTTGTTTCTTGAAAAATGTTACTCAACATCTTTGGTTGAATCTGGCTGGTGAATAGTTATAAAGTACTAACGACTAGGAAATATGTTATAAGAATTGAATTACTAAGATGTGATTTCTTGATCTCAAGTATCTCTGCTGTCATATTTAGTCTTTATATTAAGTTACTGAAAATATGTTCTCCTTCAAGCACTAATGATGTTAAGTATATTTACTTTCACTTGCTGCCATTCCTTCTGCTCAATGAATTTTATTTATCTTGGTCCTAAAATTTGCAAGATTGTGAAGATCGAATTTGATAAAGACAACCATCATACTAGAGAGTATCATATAAAATGTGTTGCCAGAGGTCATATCATTTTGGGGCTCACTCTTTTTCTCTAATAATAAATCTTCATACTTCCTACATCTCAAATAAGGTCCCTGGATGCCTGGGGGAGGTGTCAGAAGGTGTGGGCAACCACAGGCTAAACATGGTACATCTTCCCACTGTGCCTATTCTGTTTGAGGAAGAGGGGAGTAATAAATAATCATTATTACTGTTTTTTCTAATGCATAATTTTAAATTAATTTTTATATTGAACACAAACATAGACATAATATCAGGCAGAATATATGACTCACATAAATTTTCAAGACAGCACATGAAACTTCATAAAGACTTCCAGCTCAAGGCCCCTCCCTGGGCCATGTTCTCATCCCCCCGGAGGCATGCTTTCATCCCCCTCTTCTGTTAGGAATAACATCGTGGGAAAACCTGAAAGGGACTTTCCTAATATATAAAAATTCAAAGGGTACACAGAGGAGCCTCCCTATTGAATAAAATGAACAGTTTTTAGCTAGCGCTTCTGTAATATGTTTTACACTTAGGTATTGAAGCATCAAATAGTCCTGTGAAATAGATCAGAGGCAAAGATATTAATACACGATCCAGGTAATGCTAAGAACATACCACAGGATGGACTCCCAACAGAAACAACAGCGCCTTCCTCAGGTACTGTGTTCAAAAAGACAAGCAAGTGGTTTTCTCTGGAAAATTCAATTTTATAGAAAGCGATCTTAAAATATTTTAGATGAAATCTTACAGAGAATGCATATTTACCTGTTTAATAATCTTTTCTACACAAAGATAAGTTTTATATACTCCTTCTGCAGGATCTCCTGAGTGATCAATGATCTGGATAAAAATCATTTAAGAACAATGAGAAAAACCATAATATCAGAAAGAAATGATGGTAAACACTTTTATAGTGCTTATGTGACAGGAACTATTCTAAATATTCAACACGTATTAGCTAATTTATCTTCACAACAATCTTAGGAGGGAGATACTATTATTATCCCCATTTTATAGAAGAGTAAACTGAGGCACAGTAAGTAACTTGTCCAAGGTCACACAAGGGATTTAGTGTGAAAAATGGAGCAATAAAACAAGAAGTAGGCCAGGTGCGGTGGCTCATGCCTGTAATCCCAGCACTTTAGTAGGCGGCGAGGTGGGCGGATCACGAGGTCAGGAGATCGAGACCATCCTGGCTAACATGGTGAAACCCCATCTCTACTAAAAATACAAAAAATTAGCCAGGTGTGGGGGCGGATGCCTGTAGTCCCAGTTACTTGGGAGGCTGAGGCAGGAGAATGGCATGAACCCAGGAGGCGGAGCTTGCAGTGAGCGGAGAGCCCGCCACTGAACTCCAGCCTGGGTGACAGAGTGAGACTCCGTCTCAAAAAAAAAAAAAAAATAAATAAATAAATAAGTAAGTAAAAAGAAGTATACATTTTTTTGCCCTGTCTCCAAATTTTCTCTTATGTATTCCCATACCACTCAATATATTTACCCTTCAAAATGCATCAAAATCCAATTTTATATCAATAAAACTATAATTCTACAAAAGACAAAAGCAAAATAGTATTTTACTATGTAGTCTTACTGAGTTTGCTGAAAGAAGAACACCCAATCTGTAAGAATATGTGTACTGCTACTAATAATATTTGATAAAATGAGAATAAGGCAATGATTTTACAATAAATACCAAGCGAACAAGCATGGAGATTCACCCTCCATTTACATTTATAATCATGGTAGGGAGACCTTATTTCACTCCTATTTTATAAAATAAATTCATCCTTCTAGCATACTAATTTTTTAAAAGTAAAGGTTATAGAATACATAGAATAAAAAAGATAAATTAATATCTTTTTTTGTGGGAACTAGTGGACTAGGCTGATACTACAATAATTAAAGAATGAAATGGCTCTGGAAATGATAATAAAAATGCACTTCCTTTTTGTCTTAGCCTCTTTAGCTTTATATGGCATGCTGGTCTCAAGCTATCTTTTCAATACTAAATGATGGAAAGAAAAATGCTTATATTCATATGTGATTTTATTTCCTGGCTGGGCACAGGGAAGTGAAAACTGTAAAAATCCTAGAGTTGTTCTCAATTGTATTATTCACATTAACTACAGACATTTACCAAGTTGCCCCCGTGTACAGTAATAAAAAGCCTAAAATGTCTATTCTAAAAATTATCCCAACATGCATCTAGGAATGATCAAATTTCTCTCATCCCATCATCAGCTTTTTGTTTTTCCCAATGCTCTTAGGAAAAGTCACTATAAAAAGTCTCCTCCTGCAGCATGGACAACATGAGACCCCATCTCTATAAAAATGTTAACAAAGTAGCCAGGCATGGTGGCCCGTGCCTGTAGTCCCAGCTACTCAAGAGGCTGAGGTGGGAGGATTGCTTGATCTCTGAGTCCATGAATCTGAGGCTTCAATGAGCTATGAACATGCCACCACACTCCAGCCTGGGTGACAGAGTGAGACTCTGTCTCTTAAAAAAAAAAAAAGGCTCCTCCTGACACTAATCCTTGGTCAGTAGACAGAACTCCTCTACGCTTGGGAGAAAAGCACAAAATACCATCTGATCATATAGATCATACTCGTGCTAGCCACACTTGGCGATTCCTTTTTCTTTTTTTTCTCACAACCCACAACCAATCTGTTAAGAAATGATATTGGCTCTACTGTCAAAATGTATTCAGAATCCTACCACTTCTCATCATTTCCTCTACCACCACCCTGCTTGGAGCCACCAGCATCTCTCACCTGGATAACGGCAATGGCTCTGAGACTGCACACTAACCCCTGAATGACCATCTATTCTCAACGTGGCAGCCAAAAAGATGACTGTCAGATGATCACGCTGGCCTTCATTCTATTGCTTATAGTCCTGCAATGGCTCCCAATCTCACTCCAAGTGAAAAGCCAATATCCTCAAAATGACCTCTGAGGTTCTTCACAATCAATGAGGTCCCCTCTCCTACTCCCGTCACTTATCTGCTCCAGCCACATGGGTTTCTCTCCCTTGCCCAGACATGCCAGGCTCATGTCCACCTCATGGCCTTTGCTCCAGTTTTTTCCTCAGCTGAGTGTTCTTCCAAAACGCCTATGAATTTTACCTTGGCTTTGTTGGTCTTGTTTAGACTAGAAACTTGATCAATCAATTGCTGGACAGAGTCAGAACTGACTTTTCCATCTTCCAAACGATGAAAGATTAATCGAGGTTTTCCTTCAGGGTTTTTCAGAAACGCTTCTTCACAGTCTTCCAATAAAAGGCTAGATTGGAAATCAGCATTTTGTGTGCTATACTGCATGTGGCAGCAAGCAGTTAGTTAATCAACCTATACCAATAACGGAGTTTTACTACAGTGACAAGTGGCCAGAAAAGGTCCAACTGCAGAACAAGTGAAGTTTTCCAAAAATGGATGTGTTATGGCTCTCTTCTAGCTTGGTCTCAAAATATAATATATTCATTAACCCACAGTGAGCATAAATATAATAAATTATGCATTAAATTGTAAAGCCTATATAACTTTATTTTTTAAAACTAAAAAAGATCTCAAAAACACTCTTAAACTTGGCTCAACATAATGGACCAGACTCATGAGACTTTGAAAATAGATGGCAAACAAAATTCCATCTAAAAATGTATAATTTCTAGGTTAACACAAGGAGGCAGGAGGTCATGCGTGGGGAGGTACACAGGCACCATCCAGGGCAACAGCCAGGTTCCTGCACTGCTTTTCCAGGGGTTCTTTTTAATGCCTTTAATTTGACCCACCTCACTTCATGGCAGAATCACAGGAGAAATCTCTTACAATGGAAGATAGGAACTGAAATATGGCAAGTCCAGGAGAGGCGTTTTTTCCAGATAAAGGTTTCAAAATGAGGAATTCTTTGCTCTTGATTGGCCCTCCTTCATTACATCAGCACCCTTGTTGGGCAGACCAGGCTCACTAAGAATTCTTGAACCTACATAGAAGGAGAGGAGCTTCTCTGTTTGGATGGCAGCCCCAAAGTTTTGACAGTTTTCTCTTTCCCAGTTCTTTTAGTCTTTTCTCATCTAATAAATGACCCTAATCCTTATACCCAATATATACTACAAAAAAGATCTGGAGACAGATTGGAAGAGGTTAGATGACTGGAAAAAACCTTGACTGAGGTGAAGGTAAAAAAATTCCAAAAAACAACTTTGTTACAGGGAACCAAAATTATATTTTTAATGAAAATTCTGGAAAAAAAAAATCCTAGAATAATCTGCTGAGGTCTTTCTCTCTCTCTCCCTCCCTTCTTTCTTTCTCTCCCTCTTTTTTTTTCTTTTTTTCTTTTTTTTTTTTTTTTGACAGGGTCTTACTCTGTCACCCAGCCTGGTATGCAGTGGTACAATCACAGCTCACTGCAGCTTCAACCTCCTGGGCTCAAGCGATCCTCCCACCTCAGCCTCCAGAGTAGTTAGGCCCACAGGCACATGCCACCACACCCAGCTAATTTTTGTATTTTTTGTAGAGATGGGGTTTCACCATGTTGCCCAGGCAAGTCTTGAATTCCTGGGCTCAAGTGATCCTCTCACCTTGGCCTCCCAAAGTGCTGGGATTACAGGCATGAGCCAAGGCGCGCAGCCCACATCTACTGGGGTTTTCTACACAACAAAGGACACTGTAACCAATTCCCCTTTCTAGAAAGCATGAAATGAAAGTTGTCTAGAGAAACAAATTTTGTGTGTGGGGTGTGTGTGTGTGTGTGTATGTGTAGAAGGGTGATACTATATGATTCAGAATTTGCAAATTAGACTACTAGACCAAATTATTAAAAATTAAGAAACATTCTATTGTATATTTCTGTGCCAATCCATTCTACCCAAACCACAGAAGTTTTCTATGTTAAAATCACTCTGACCATGTTCTATAGAATTTTGGAATTTCAATGATTCATCTGTCAGTGCTTTGGGGGAAAAGTCTGTGGCCCATGAGAAGACCAAAGAGTGGGTGTGCTGTTCAGGCACATGTCCATATTTCAAAACATTCCCTACAAAACTGACCCATGGGGCTCAGATAAAATGATATGATCTCTGGGATTTTATTCAAATAATTTGGTGGAATGGAAGCAGATGCTACAGATGAAACGACTGGTCATGAGTTGATAACTGCTGAAGTTAGACAGTATGACAGGCCAGCTAATATGTTGATAAACTGCACTTTAGGATCCCTTCAGAAAGTAGCCTGAGCAGACAAAAACGTAGGGGAGGAGCTGCTAGAGAAGATGCAGCTTTGTGGGGCTGGAGGAGTTAAAACAGTAAGGCTGAGGCATAATGAGGAAAGTTCAATTATAGAACAAACAAGAGCTTCCACTCGCCTAAATTCTGTAAGGAAACTCTATAGGCGATCTGGTAAAAAACAAACAAACAAACAAAACAACGAAACCAATAATAGGGCCTAAGAAGTCCTGAAAGGTGACTGATCTACCCTTTAGGCGCGGAAGCCTCCCCATCCCTTGAGAAAGACTGATGATGCCCTGAGGAAAACCAGTCACAGTCGCCCCTCTGTGCTGCTGTGCTGCTGTGCGAAGGGAGAGGCACCTCTCCTTCCACTCCTTCTACGTAGGTTCAAGCATTCTTAGTGAGTCTGGTCTGCCCAGCAAGGGTGCTGATGTAATGAAGGAGGGCCAATCATGGGCAAATAATTCCTCATTTTAAAACCTTTATCTGGAATATTCCTACTCAGCCAGCCTCTCCTGGACTCGCCATATTTCAGTTCCCATCCTTCACTGTAGATTTCTCCCAGGATTTTTCTCCTTCCATGAAGGGAGGCGGGTCAAATCAAAGGCATTAAAGAAGAACCCCTGGAAAAGCAGTGCAGGAGCCTGGCCATTTCCCTCTAATGCACCTTCTCCGGCGACACTGAGAGGCACAGTGCCTGTGCACCTCACTAAGCGTGACCTCCTGCCTACCTTCCCCGTCTACAACTAAGCATGTTGTTAGCATAGCTGCTCCAAATCCAATCATTTCATACCCTAAAACCATACATTTTGAGCTTCATAATTTCTTATAAGGGACCTGAATAGTGTGAGAAGCCAGTGAACACTATCTTCAAATAACTCTGTGGATACCATCTGCACACAGGGAATAATTATTGACCAGGAAAGTGTTTCCCCATGGAGCTTCCAAGCTGCTCAGCAGAGGCTTTTCTAGATTCATCTTTTGGGAAGGATGGGGTAGTCACTGGGGTAGGTGAAGGCACAATTTGAGAGAAACAAAGGCTCCAACAGCCCGTTTGTGGTGTGGAGCCCATCCCCACTGCCGTACCTCTTGACAGGCATGAAGGAAACAAATAATAAAATAATAAGCAGCTGGAATAAGAAAAGTTTAAGTAAAATAAAGCCAAAGTAGAGACTAAAATTATTAAATTTAAGAAATTAAAATCCTTATTTAACAAGAATAAAATTTTTTAAAATGTACAATATAAAATTTTACTAAAAGGAGATAAACTGAAAACTACTAAGCAAAAGTAATAAAATATGAAATAAATGGAGAGGAAAACATTAAGAAGAGTTTAAAATTGGAAAAGAAAAATAAATGTTAAAAGTGTAAAAATAATGTATACAATGTTTTATTTAAAAAGTAAGGGTTTTTTTGGTTTGTTTCTGAAACAGCGTCATGCTCTGTCACCCAGAAAGTTTCTTTAATGTAAAGAAAAACAAAATGGTTGTATGGATTAAAGATAAGAATTAGAAAAAGATAAGAATTAGAAAAACAACAAATAACATATTACCAAGTAAGATAAAAAAAAACTCAATCATTAAGTAATAAAACAAGATATATCCTTAATAAATATAAAAACAGGGAAAGAAAAAGGAAGGAGTGGATAGCAATGAAACTCAACTGAAGGCAATCAAGTTGAAGAACTCCTTAAACATATTCTGGATGAAGGCTCATTGACCAGGTAGTTGCCTGTTCACCTGGCCACTAGGCAAAGTCTTAAGGGTCACAAATGCGTTATACTGTAGGGAAACTGGTGAAACTTAAGGCCCTACATATATCTATACACAGTTAAAGTCAGAGTTGGTCCACAATTAAAAATAAAAAAGCAAAATGCTTTGGAAAGGTTAAATTTAGACAGTAAATCTAGAAAGAAAAATTAGCCTCTTATTAAACTTATTTTGTCCTTTATATCTAACTGGTGAAAAAAAAATCTTTACTTGCAGACAAGATTCATTAGCATGATTATATTCACATTATAAGAACATTGTTCACTTTACTGGGTCTATTTAAACAGTAAGCTCCTCACAGCATGTAAATTATGATTCAACACCTATACAAGTGATCAAGTACATGAACTTCATATGTAACATATATAGTTCAAATACCTCTCAGTTTGTATCCAAAGAAAAAAAAAATGAAGGTTAATGTTGCTTATTGAAATTAGGAGTTATTAACTTTTTCTGTAAAAGGTCAGATAGTAAACAGTTCAGGTTTTGTAGGACATATGGTTTATGTTGTAACGCTTCAACTTTGCTATTATAGTATGAAAGCAGCTGTAGAAAATACATGAATGGGCCAGGTGCGGTGGCTCACGCCTGTAATCCCAGCACTTTGGGAGGCCAAGGTGGGCAGATCACAAGGTCAGGAGATCGAGACCACCCTGACTAGCACGGTGAAACCCCATCTCTACTAAAAATACAAAAAATTAGCTGGGCATGGTGGCAGGCGCCTGTAGTCCCAGCTACTCGGGAGGCTGAGGCAGGAGAATGGCGGGAACCCGGGAAGCGGAGCTTGCAGTGAGCCGAGGTCGCATCACTGCACTCCAGCCTGGGCGACAGAGCAAGACTGTCTCAAAAAAAAAAAAAAAAGAAAGAAAGAAAAAAGAAAATATATGAATGAATGAATGAATGAATGTGGCTGTGTTCCAATAAAACTTTATTTACAAAAGCAGACTCCTGGCTAGATTTGGCCCTTGGGCTATATTTGCCAAACTCTGATTAAAATAAGTTATAAATTAATGATGTTGATCATATGACCTATGAAAAAAGTCTAACAGCATAAAACTTTTAATTCTTGATTTTATTTAAGTACGAAACAGTTGTAGAATTAATTGAATTTCATGGATTTTTTTATTATAAGGATGCAATTAAAATTTATCTTTGAAGCTTATTTGGCAACCTCAATTCTATTTACAGTTTACTGCTTATAATAAATTACATTTTTTTCAGCTTACCTTGGTAATGTTAAGTGAATAAATAAAATAACTAAAGAACTTTTCTCAATTTCCCATTTTCTTACAGTGAGGTATTGATTTTCAACATCTATTGGAAAATAAACAGCATGGAAAAAATATCCCATTGTCTCGCACATTCTCTTAAGTTTAGGTGAATAGTCCTAAAAACAAATGAAAACATATAAAAGCTTAATGTATTTAACTAAAGATCAAGTGAGATTCACACTACTTAAAATAAAAAGTATGCTTTAAAACAGGTTATACTGGATATCTTTTAATATAAACTTTTAAAAATAATCACATTTTAAAGAAAATCTTAAAGAGAAAAGGCATGTTTCTCTCAAATACAAATAATAATAGCTTAGCAACCTGGCCTTTTACTAGCTCAGAAGATGACTTATTTCATAATAAACCTAGAACAACAGGAGACACTATTAGGCTATTTTGCTTTGGTATTTGTTTCTTTTTGGTATTATTACCATGAACAATCTGTTTTATTGTCATAAAGAGTGCAAAATATAGATCCATAGATCATTATATAGTAAAAAACATCCACTATGATACATCAGAACGCTAAAGCAGAGAGATGTAAGTTAAAAACACATAAATCTACAATTAACATAGTAAGTAACGATGACTATTATGATGAAAGAAATTAGTAATACCCTCAAAATGTCCTTGGGAATAACATATTCAATTACTGGATGGAAGCTTTGGGCTTTAAAATATTTTATCTTTTTACTAAAATTGAATAATATCACAAAGGAAAGCTAGATGAGTTTGGTAATCAACAACAGGGAAGATGTTAATATAGCAGGTATAGCATGTGACACACATTCTATAAAATTCCCTTGGAACACTGGTAGGCAAGCTTTTTATATAAAGGGTTGGATAGCAAATATTTCTGCAACAATAATCATCACTTAACAACTTGGCTGTTTTAGCAGGGATCTTTGTGGTTTATTTGGCTTCCATCACAATTTACTCTGCCATTGAATTGGTGGTGTAGTGCCGCCATGGATGATATGTAAACGAATGAGTGCGGCAATGTTCCAATAAACTTGATAGACACTAAAATTTGTATTTCATATAATTTTTACGTCATAAAGTATTATTTTCCTTTTGATTTTTTCTACCACTTAAAATGTGAAAACCAATCTTATCTCTGGGCCATTTAAAACAGGCATCAGGCCAGATTTCGCCAACAGGCTATAGTGATCCCTGCCTTAGAATAACTCCAACGGCTGCCTTGGAAAATTTAAACCGTGGTAGGGAGAAAATTTTATTACCTGAGACAGACTGAAGGATAGAGCTGGCAGAGAGAGTAACTAAAGCAGACACAATCAACAAGAGTCTTAAACATTGTGGAGAATATGCAATGAAAATTTCACAAAAAAAGCCTAGGCAACACAATGAGACCCTTTCTCTATTAAAAAAAAAAAAAAAAAATTAAATTAGCCATATTTGGTGGTGTGTGCCTGTAGTAGTCCTAGCTGTTACGGAGGACTAGGTGGGAGGACTGCTTGAGTTCATGAGTTTGAGGCTACAGTGAGCTATGACTGTGCCACTGCCCTCCAGCCCAGGCAACAGAGCAAGACACTGTCTCAAAACAACCAAACACACACACACAAAAACTCCAGAAAGTTCCAACACCTTAGTCTGACATTTAAAACTAACTAAAACAAGTTAAAACCTTCTTTTTCTGTCCTAGCTCCCATCCTAGGAAAGTTAATTCCAGAAAGTAAACATAAATAAATAAACCCTCAATTCACTACCTTTCTTTGCATATAATACGGAAAAATATTTTCTCTCAAGAAAAGCCCAAGACGCTGCCTATTCTTTAAGACATAAAATCTAGTAGGAAACTATTTGGTTTAGATACAGTAGTATCAGAAACAGAATATAATATTAACTTATATTTTAAATTGGTGGATACAGAATTTATAAATATACTCACCTTAAGGAAAAGATCCATCTCAGGCTGGGTTTCATCTGTATAAATGAGGTAACATCTGACAGTGTTACTCCACAGAGAATGTGAAAACAGAGGAGTAACTTGTAATAAACTAGCTACAGCAATATCCCAATCATCTGAAAATAAAATTGCTCAAGTTCATGAAAAAATTACCAGAATACATTTGATCATTCTAAAAAAGTTTAAAAAACGTAACAGGTATCATAGAATGGAATCTCATCTTACATGTTAATACTGCCATAGCTTCTAGAGTAATATATTCAAAGGCAATTAGTTTTCTAAACACAAATTCTATCCTAGGACTTGAAGGAATGAATGTCACCAGTGGTTTTCCCTGAGGCACCAGTGGTTCCAGTCAAGTGTCATGAAAAAATTTTACATGAGTTATTTGATTAGTTTGTTACTTGAAGTTAGCCTACATTACCAAGAGGATCTGTAGCTTTACTTTCTTATTATTCTTGAAATATATTGAGTTAAAAGAAAGCTCAAGAATGACATAAAATGAAAAGTAGCCTTATGTTAACTATATTTAGTGAGAATAAAAATTTAACATATATTTGGCTAGTTCAAGAGGCACAATTTTAAAAATGATTTTCATTTTGCTGATAGAGAAATAATTGTATGGTTTTAAGGAAAAAGAGTAGCGCTACTTATAACTTCTTAGGTCTGCACTGATATTGAAATTCTAAACAGATCTTAGAGCTATTCTGGACACTGTGTTAGGTCAAAATAATGAAAACATTCTTTTGGGTATGAATACAGTTGCCCCTTGGTATCAGTGGAGAGGACTGGTACCAGCACCTCCCCTCACATACCAAATCCACAGATGCTCAGGTCCCTTATATAAAATCATGTGGTATTTGCATATAAACTACGCACATCCTCCCATATACTTTAAATCAAGTTTGTCCAATCTGCGGCCCGTGGGCCTCATGTGGCCCAGGATGGCTTTGCAGCCCAGCACAACATTATAAGACTTTTTTGCAATTTTTTTTTTAGTTCATCAGCTATCATTAGTGTTAGTGTATTTTACTTGTGGTCAAAGACAATTCTTCTTCTTTCACTGTGGACCAGGGAAGCTAAAAGATTGGATACCCCTGCTTTAAATAATCTCTAGTTATTTACAATACCTAATGGAATGTAAATGCTATGTAAATAGTTGTTATACTGTAATGTTTCTTATTTCTATTTTTATTGTTATATTGTTACTTTCTTTGTTATTTTTCCAAATATTTTTTATCAGTGCTTGAGTGGATCTGTGGATATGGAGGGAAAACTGTAATATATTACCTAATAGAGCTTTTTGGTATTTTGCTCCATAACCTGCTCTAATCTTCAGCACTATCAAAGAAGCAGAGGGAAAGATTAAAACCTACTATTTTTCAGTTAATCTACATTAGATTTGCTGCTCAACTAAAACACTGGAGAATTCAGACCAGAACACAGTTACCAGAACCTGGCTGGCCAGGCTGGCAGGAGTACCATCTGATCCCCATCTAAATTATGTAACCTCGTCCTTCCTTGTTAGTTACAGCCCCACTGTATGATGGTTTGTCAATGGAAAGCACTAGGAACACAAATTTCATGCTTTGCTAATGGTATTAATAGTTCTAGCACAAGATTATAAAACATGAACAATCACTACCACTAGGCAAGTAATTGACAAAGAGCATGTATTACCTCTGTTAACATTTGCAAAGGGTCCTTCCACATCTATAGAACTATGGGCAAACTCAGGGCCTCTGAAGGACTGCTGAAGCTGGATCATGCTTCCTATGGAAGGTTCACTTCCCAAGGCTCCGCCAGTCCAATATTCACATTGGGTTCCAGCAGCTGTTCAGCAAGAGATTTTTATCTTCTGAAAGTCAACTTACTGAATGTTCAAAACCTCATTACATATACTGAACAGGATTTCTAATTTTAAAAAATACTAAAATATTATAAATATTCAAACGATTTTGAAAATACTTTGCCATTGACTTTTGGCAAAGTTCAAAGATACTGATTAACATAATTCTGGTTGTCATCTCAAATTCAAAGAGCGGATTAAAAAGAGAAAGATGAAAAGAAACAAGAAACAATAAAATAGAAATCATAGTAAGAGGGAAGTTAAAAACATTTTACAAAAAAAAATTCTAAAAACCATTTCTAACTGTACAGCTTAGGCATCAACTAAAATCTGAAGGAAAAAAGCCTCAAAGGTAGACTGTTACTAACACACATGAATATAAAAATATTCATAATTTATTAGGACATAAACTCTTTACAGCAGGGAGTACATCCTTCTCAACCTCCTAGAGCAACAAAATTAATGTCTGAATCATTAAGAACTTATGAACTTGATGATTTTCTAACAAATTATATTTGCCAGAATGTCTACATCTCTGGCAAAACTGAGCTTACTATTTGTAGCTCTTTGAGTCTCAAGCGGGTGACATTCCCCCTCAAGTGTTCCTTCTTCCTGTTTAACACAAAATACAAAGAAAAAAGACCTAGAAAGGAATTTGTTTCTAATTTGCCGAGACAATTACAATAGTTTTGAAACACTGTACATTTGAATATGTCAATACTGAAATAATCACTAAGACTTGTGTTGGGGTATAAAAAAGCATTTTCTCAGCTACTCTTGGCCGTTAACAATCACTTTTTTGTTTGAGATGGAGTCTTGCTCTGTCGCCACGCTGGAGTGCAGTGGCGCGATCTTGGCTCACTTCAACCTCCATCTCCTGGGTTCAAGCGATTCTCCTGCCTCAGCCTCCCGAGTAGATGGGACTACAGGCACACGCCACCACGCCCAGCTAATTTTTGTATTCAGTAAAGACAGGGTTTCACCATGTTGGCCAGGATGGTCTTGATCTCTTGACCTCGTGATCTGCCCGCCTCGGCCTCCTCAAGTACTGGGATTACAGGCATGAGCCACCGCACCCAGCCTTCATTTTTTTCCTTAAAAGTTAGCAATAAAGGCCGGGCGCAGTGGCTCACGCTACTTGGGAGGCTGAGGCAGGAGAATGGCATCTCAAAAAAAAAAAAAAAAAAAGTTAGCAATAAAAATTCCAGGATGTTGGTCAGATTCCAATGATACTAAAATGAAAATTAAGAAGGAACTGTCAGTTACTATATTTTACTCCAAAATGCATCCATTTGTGAGAATATACTTACAGTTCATTATAAATGGGAGGGTGATTACATTTTTCCACTGCATTTTAAAATAGAATCTTTTTCTTTTTTCAGTATCAATCACACTTTATTAACATTTTCTTAGAATACGTAAATCCTTTCACTCTGTGATTTCAAGCTTTTCTTTATTTCCAGAAAAACATATTTTATGTAATTATAAAACAAATACTTTTTGAATAGTTCACAAAGCTATACTGGAAACCACTCAGTGAACTATAATGCAAGTATTCTAAATGATAGTTGCAAAGAATACATCATTATGTAAAGAAATAACACTGCAGAGACTACGAACTCCAATACCCATTCTCCTCTTCTTTCTTCAGTAACAGAACCCTACATTTGAGTTGGACTCTTGTCTGCCTGGCTGCTGATTACACTACCCAGTCTTCCCAGGTATAGCTCTGACTAATGGGATTTGAGAAGTCATCTTAGGTTGTGCTTTCTGGAAAAGGAATGTGTTCTCCCCTTCCTTCTTTCCCCTGGCGAAAATGCAGATGTGCTGGTGGGAGCTGGGATGGCTATCTTAGACCAGAGAATAAAAGTTATGGGTTAGGGTTGGCAGAGTGACAAAGCAGAAGGGACTTTAGTCCCCAAATTCATACACTTCGTGGAGAAGAGGTGTCTTAGCAGCTGACAGAAAGAACGCACGACTCTATTTGCAACAGTAGTTAAAGCGATACCCTAGTATAGATAAGTAAAAGAAATCTAGCAGAACCCAAAGTTGGCTCTACATGTCATTAGAGCTATGTTGAAAGCTCAAAATATAGATAGGATATACACTTACCAGTGACATCTGTACAGTTGTCATCTGAATCAGACTCCCCAGGATCAAATACTTGAATGCCCTGAGCCTGTAGCCTCTGAAGTTTGCTCTCCAACTCCCTCTTGGCCCTCAGTAAGTCCTGAATTTCATTTTCTTTGGTCTCTCTAAAAATCTTTAAAAAGAATAATTTTAATTTCGAAAGTTTTTTTATAATCAAAAAGTTGTGTCATCAACTTTAAGGGAAAAATATTTCATTCATAAAACCAATATTCATTTGGTCCTCGATGTCCCCTTTCGTAGGGTGAATGTCCCAGTACCTTTACCTTACTGTTTTGCAACTGGAAGCCACTGGAATTCCAGCAGGATGCATGTCTGTGGTGTGGGTCTGTCATGTGCACTGCATGACGTTTAGGAAATCTGTTTCTCTTTCCCACTAAATACCAATAATACAACATCCCTAAACATTTCCACATGCTTTTCCCCATACAGAAACGCTTCCCTTCTTTTCGAAATTATTATTAAAATGTTCACTTTCATACATTTTTCTTTGAAATGATCTCAAGTTTACCACATCTAACTCAAAAATGTGAAAGTGCCCTACGCTAATTCTTACAATTTTCATGAATCCTACAAAACTTACTTCTATTTATTCACCACATTATATATTATATACACTTTTAGAATATACTGTTTTATTCCATGTTGTTGCTTTGGGGGTAAAAATGTAAGGAATTTACCTTGAATTGCCTTTTAACTTTATCTCTGTCATGTTCAAATGTTGCTGCTCTCTCCATTGCTTGGTATTTTGCTTCTAAAGCACTTTCTTTTTCTCGAAGTATCTTCTGGTATGTTTTTTGAAGTGCCTAGAATAATTTACCTCGTTATTTCCTAACAAAAATAGTCTTGCTCCTCAATTTTACATTCATATATATATATATGTTACGTATCTTAGAATTTTAAGTCTACTTATTATTTTACCAATTATCAGGAACTTCATGTTGCCATTTTATTCAAAACATAATGGAAAAAAACCGCAAGCATGCTTGAACTACAACAAATAAAGACTTCAACATTAAGCTTTCAATGGAAACTAACTTTTTTTGAAACACTGCATCAGTTCTTAAACTTCCTTATGCCTTTTCCATCTTTGTGACAGTAAACATTACATTTTATAAGGCTTAACTTGAAGGATACTTAGTTCTAGGAGACTGTGTACCCCTTGGCACTATGTCTTATTCATCTCACCATCCCTTGAGCGCTTCACAGTGCCTGGTACGCTGCAGGTCTCCAGTAAATGTCTGACTCAATGAATGAAATATAGAAGAGTTTTTTCATACCTCGATATGTGAGAAAGGAACCAGTATGTTTCACAGGAAATCAGGACTTGTGACAGGAGTGACTGTGACACTTGCCAACCCTTATTGCACTCCGCCCTGTTTGGTCTGGCCTTTTCTACCCCCACCGTGCAGCTGTTTCCAACGTACAATGTCTGTTGGGCAGTGGCTTGGACACATTAAATCAGATACTCGAAATGCGCGAGTCCATTTTATACATGCAAGTGCATTAAGGCTGCCCAGTAGGAAAACTGATAAGACAACAGATAAACTGCTATACGGACTTCTTCCCAGACAACCACATTAATTACACAACCGCTAATGAGGGAGTTTAAAAATAAAAACAACAACAAAACCTGACTAGAAGAACGTCTAGTCTTGAAGACAGGAGGCTTTTTTTCTTTTAGAAAAATCAGTCTGAGGTATTTATTTCACCCCTGCTGTAACGACTCCAGGAACTCTTAGGCTGCCTAGAAGTCTCTCCCACAGTGAAGAATAAACAAACGACACAACAACGATCAGAGGGGCCCCAAACTGATGGCAAAAAGTCTTAGAGATTTGCTCACAGAAAAGCAACCTCTTGCTTTATATGCTTTTTGTTGTTGTTGTTGTTGTTGTTGTTGTTGTTTTGTTTTTGAGACGGAGCCTCGCTCTGTTGCCCAGGTTGGAATGCAATGGTGCAATCTCAGCTAGGTGCAATCTCGGCTCACTGCAACCTCTGCCTCCTGACTTCACGCCATTCTCCTGCCTCAGCCTCCTGAGTAGCTGGGATTACAGGCGCCTGCCACCATGCGCAGCTAATTTTTGTATTTTTAGTAGAGACGGAGTTTCATCATGTTGGCCAGGCTGATCTCGAACTCCTGACCTCAGGTCATCCGCCCGCCTAGGCCTCGCAAACTGTTGGGATTACAGGCGTAAGCCACCATGCCCGGCTGCTTTATATACTATTTTAGTGAATTATAATGGACCTGCTACATGGAGGGCATGCAATAATTGATTTTAGAGTAAATTAATCAAATGGACTAAGGAAATTTGACCACATCTAGAAAAGGTTTTCAATCATAGCAGTTAAGATGGTGAGAATCAGGAGGCTTCCAGAAAATTTCATGTCAAGACCATTACAATGCAGGAGCCATGAAACTTCACAAAGAAACCGACACATGAGCCCCACTTTGGAGCCCCAGGTAAAATTTTTATAGGGAAGGGGAGGAGGGTAAAACTCCTAGGAAGAGTTTGTTGAGTTGCTTCAACAAATGTCACCAGCCTTCTGAGGGGGTGAGCGCGGGGGCCGGAGTGGAGCTGGAGATTGGCATTCGCCTCCTCAGGACACTTTACGGCTAATTTCTTCTAGGTGTCTTAACAAATAAACCAGAAATAGAAAAGCGGGGGCCAGGCGCGGTGGCTCACTCCTGTGATCCCAGAACTTTAGGAGGACAAGGTGTGAGGATCGTTGAGCCAGGAATTCCAGGCTGCAGTGAGCCGCGATCGTGCCACCGCAGCGAGACCCTGTCTCCAAAAAAAGAGACAGAAAAAGGGGAGGGAATTAAGGAATCATTTCAGACTCGAAGAGAATATGGCCTCTCAAATTAAAATGAGCAGTTTCCGCCGAACTTTCAAAGCCGCTTGGTTTGGAGAGGGAGGAGGACAGCCGTGCTTCCCAGGGGTCTCCCGGCGGCGCGGCGCGGCCCGGCCCGGCCCGGCGTTACCTGCAGTTCGGCCCGCAGCCGCTTGTTCTCTGTGTCCAGCTTGGCCTCGCGGCGGCCCATGGACAACAACTCCTGGTTCTTGCTGACGCGGAAGATCTCGTACTCCTTCTTGAGCCGCTCGTACTCGGCCGCCGCGTACTCCAGCTCGGGCACCGACGAGCCGGTGGACTTGAAGCTGGCCCCCAGCAGCCCGCCCGCGCCTGCCCCGCGGGGAAGCGACCCCGGCCCGGCCCCCGCCGCCGCCCCCGCGCCTCGGCGGAACGAGTTGCGTAGCAGGCGGGCCTTGGGCTTCACCTCCACCGGGATCTCGCAAGCCTCGCCGCCGCCCGCCCCGTACGTGTCCTCGATCACCTCCCCGCCCGCCGGGCTCACGAGCGACGAGGCGGTCCCCATGGTGTCCGCGGCGGCCACTAGCTAGTGGGTACCGGCGGGACTGGGCAGCTGAACGGAACGGGACGGGGCGGGGCGGCGGGATGGAGCGAGGCTGGAGAGCAGGACGGGGCTGGGCAGCCGAACGGGGCGGGGCCCGAGAGCAGGACTGGGCGAGGCAGCGGAACGGGGCGAGGCGGGAGAACAGGATGGGGCGGGGCAACTAGAGGGGCGGGGCAGCAGGACACGGCAGGGCAGCAGAACGGGACGGGGCGGGGGAGCAGGATGGGGCGGGGCAACCGGAGGGGCGGGGGAGCAGGATGGGGCGGGGCAACCGGAGGGGCGGGGCAACCGGAGGGGCGGGGCAGCGGGACGGGGCGGGGCAGCGGGACGGGGCGGGGCGGCAGGACGGGGCGGGACGGCGGGGCGGCAGGACGGGGCGGGGCGGCAGGACGGGGCGGGGCGGCAGGACGGGGCGGGACAACAAGAGGGGCCGGGCAAGTGGGGCGGGGTATGTGGGCGGGGCAGGGCAGACGGGGTGGGTCAAGAAAGCAAAAAGGGCGAGGCGGGCTGGCAAGAAGGGCGGGGCTCGCAGGAAGGATGGGTCGAGTGGCGACTGTGCAGGACCAGCAGTGGACTGGATGTTGTTGGAGTGGTGCTCCGACGCGGGCTTCTCTCCGTTGTCTCCGCCCCGCTCGAGGCTCCCTGGCGGGCGTGCCTTACAGGGAACACAGGACTGGGTCCCAGCTGCTCCACCAATGCTGCAGCTATTTCTTTCGCTGCCGCCGTGCCTTACCGGAAACTCCTTTCTGGAAGCAGTTGGGAAATCTGAAAAATTTATGGAGTGCCTGCTATGTGCTTCCCGCGATGTCTCTCTCTTAGTTTGCATGTAGATAGAATGACCAGCAAGGAATAATGCCAGCCAAGAAAGAGCTTTTAGATTTTACGGTCTGAAACCACCAGGGACAATCCTTAGACAAGGTAAGTTTTTTAACTCATTGCAACATGAGACATTGGAGACCGCACACCAATCTCTTCTTCATTCCCTCCATCAAAGTGGCTAGTCATCTTTTCTCTTACCCTTTAGATTTTCTTCAAGAAGAAGTCATACGGCAGACCTTTGCATTCTTCAGAATCCAGAGTATACATACTAATTTCTTCAGGTGGTGTCCTGAGATAAAGGGAAACATTTCCACCATCACAGTACCTTAAGAACTTTCTACCTTTTCACATCCGTTATGATCTCTAACTTCTAATTTTTGAATTCTCCATGTGGATCAGGGGTTTAAGGATCATCCACTAGGTTTCTGACTAAACACTTTGAACATTTTTGCATCTTAGTACCTCCTTTGGAATGGGCCTCGGCTGAACACTTCTATAACTATGCTTGAGTAATAAGATAAAATAGCCAGCTATCACCCATTCTCTCCAACAAATAACCAAACTCACTATGCGAACTTCCTACAGCTTGGAGAATACATTCAGATTCTAGTTTGGAACTGAGTGCTCTGAAACAATGTATCTCTCCTTTCCCCCACGTCATTTCTGTCCAGTGACATGCCTCTAATCCACATTTCTCCACCCTACTTGCGTACTGATCTTGGATTACTATTGGTCAATGCCAAAGTGACCAAATTTCTTACTCCTAAAAAAATGACATTATTTCTTCCTGGCTAACACGGTGAAATCCGTCTCTACTAAAAATACAAAAAATTAGCCAGGCGTGGTGGCAGGCGCCTGTAGTCCCAGCTACTCGGGAGGCTGAGGCAGCAGAATGGAGTGAGCCTGAAAGGCGGAGCTTGCAGTGAGCGGAGATTGCGCCACTGCACTCCAGCCTGGGCGACAGAGCGAGACTCCGTCTTAAAAAAAAAAAAAAAAAAAAAAAAGACATTTCTAACCTCATAATCTGTTTTTCTTCTTCATGCTGAATTTAACCCACATACTTCAGTCTGCAGTTTGGAAGAATAACTTTTAATACAGAAATATAGTGAGAATAAAATATTTGGCAGGTGGCTTATAACTTACTAAAGACGGCCACATTTTTTTTAATAGTCCTCTCATAGAAAAGACAGCTAAGACAGCTACATAATTTGTGGGACCCAGTGCAAAATGAATGTGTAATGCCCCTCATTCAAAAATTATAAATATTTTCAAGATGGCAACAGCAGAGCATTAAGCCAAGTATGGGGCGCTTTTGAGTTTTGGGCCCTGCGTGACTGCACATGAGGTTGCATGGCCATGAAGCAAGCCTGTATATGACTCCTCACTTTGAAACTGAGTGAACTCTGACCACTTGGACCAGTGGAATGTGGCAGAAATGACACTGTGCCAGTTTCCAAGGCCAGGTCTTGAGAGAATGGCAACTTCCACTTCTTGTGTCTTGGAACACTCGCGAGTGTTGAGCCACCATGTAGAGACTTACTAACCTGAGACTGCCTAACTTAAGAGGTCATACGTAGGCATTCCAGGTAACAGCCTCAGCTGGGCCCACCTTTCCAGCCAGAGTACCAAGGCATGTAAAATGAAGCCATCTTGGACTCTTCAGACCAGTGCATTCACTATTTAGAAATTAAGTGACTTCAGTATACACTACAGGGAGGAAAATCACCCAACCAACCTCTGCCCACATTTCTGGCCCACAAAATCATGAGATATAATAAAATTACTCTTGGTTTGAGCCATTACAACTTGGTAATTCGTCTTTTCACCTGGAATAAGAAAAATGTCTGTATTTGATCAGGCAGCCTGTAAACTGATAAAAAATGCTACTGCCTTTTTTTTTTTTTTTTTTTGAGACAGAGTCTCACTCTGTCACCCCAGATGGAGTGCAGTGGCGCGATCTCAGCTCACTGCAACCTCTGCTTCCCAGGTTCAACCGATTCTTCTGCCTCAGCCTCCAGAGTAGCTGAGATTACACGCATGCAGCACCACACCTGGCTAATTTTTTTTGTAGTTTTAGTAGAGATGGGGTTTCACCATCTTGGCCAGGCTGGTCTTAAACTCCTCACCTCGTGATCCACCAGCCTCGGCCTCCCAAAGTGCTGGGATTACAGGCCTGAGCCACCGTGCCCGGCCTGCCATTTAAAAAAAAAAAAAAAAGGGAGTTGTAGAATAAATATCATTTGGGTAGGGTAGTGTGTATTTGGTCCTCAGACTACGAATCTCGCAATCACTTGGGACATTTGGTAAAAATTTGGGGAGCTTGATAATTTTGCATGTTTAGTTCATTCCCGGGTGATGCTTATGTCCTTTAAGAACTCAGAACACTGAAACTGCATAAAAACTGTGGCTAGGGATGATTTAATTCCTCGCTACTCAAAGCATGGTCCTCAGGCAGTAGCATCAACATCACCCTGAAGCTTGTTAATCAGATTCTCACATGCTATCACTGACCTCCTGAATCACAATTTGCAGATTGAAAAGATCTCCCAGGTGATCTGAATATAGATGAAAATTTGAGAAGCACTACTGTAGAAAAATGGTTCTTAACCTTGGTTGCCATTACCATCACCTGCAGGACTTAAAAAAAAAATAAAGGCTGCTGCCTGGGCCTCACCCTAGACCAATTAGATCAGAATTTCCAGGAGTTGAGGTCTGAACAGCATCAATTTTTAAAAGCTCCCCAGGTGATTTTAATCAGTAGTCAAGGTTAAAAACCAATGGTTTCACCTCTGCCATCTCATTATTGCCAACACGTGTGAGATCCTCTTTGTTAACCTTCTCAGTATCTGTTTACATGTATCCAGATTACTCTGTGAGCTTTCTTCACAGTTCATCATAGTGAAGGCACAGGTAATTTTGACCACATTGGTATTATTGTGCTTCAACTTTAGAGATAGACATGGCATTACAAATGGTCATAATGTCCTGATAAAATTTATCACTTTGGAATAAATGACCTGTATAATTGGAAATGCTGCATTGAGTAACAGTCTTTGAAGAAAAAGGAACTCTGCAAAAGGAAGGGATTCTAGCTCTCACTAAAATTGCCAGCCTTCTCCCAGGCTGTTTGGTCCTGCTCAGTTCTACGAAGTGAACTCTGACTTCTAAAGTCTCCTACTACAAAGTCTGTAAGTATGACCCTAATTTTAGGAACTAATTAACAATAGGGGAAAACTGTGATTGAGCAGCTGTAATTTAACATTTCTACCATTAGGGGGCAGTGTAACTCAGGAAAAAAATAATTTGGCTGTATATTAAAAAGGATCATCTTGTTAAGATGACAATCTGGGTGCTGTCTTCATTAGCAATCATTTACACTGCCTTACTTGGTTCCCATCACAAGTAATAACATGACTCTGAAAATTATTATGAAACAGACAAGAGCAGGATCAGCAAGTCTTTTCTATAAAGGACCAAATAGTAAATATGTCTTTAGTCTCTGGCACATTACTCAATTCTGCCATTATAGCACAAAAGCAGCCCCACACCATACACAAACAAGTGGCGTGTGTGCATTCCAGTAAAACTTTATTTGCAAAAACTGGTGACTGGTTGAATGTAGCTCACAGGCTTGCTGACCCCTGAACTGGAGGAGTGGTTCTCAAACCTGGGTAATTACCTAGGAAGTTTGTTAAAAATCAAGAATCTAGAACTAGAAATACCATTTGACCTAGCCATCCCATTACTGGGTATATACCCAAAGGATAATAAATCACGCTGCTATAAAGACACCTGCACACATATGTTTATTGAGGCATTATTCACAATAGCAAAGACTTGCAACCAACCCAAATGTCCATCAATGATAGACTGGATTAAGAAAATGTGGCACATATACACCATGGAATACTATGCAGCCATAAAAACGGATGAGTTCATGTCTTTCGTAGGGACGTGGGTGAAGCTGGAAGCCATCATTCTCAGTAAACTATCGCAAGGACAAAAAACCAAACACCGCATGTTCTCACTCATAGGTGGAAATTGAACAATGAGAACACTTGGACACAGGAAGGGGAACATCACACACCGGGGCCTGTCGTGGGGCGGGGGCAGGGGGGAGGGATAGCATTAGGAGATATACTTAATTTTGTAAATGACGAATTAATGGGTGCAGCACACCAGCATGGCACATGTATACATATGTAACAAACCTGCATGTTATGCACATGTACTCTAGAACTTAAAGTTAAAAAAAAAAAGTCTTAAAAAAAAATTTAGAGTCATGGACCCCACATCAAGTCCACTGAATCAAAATGTTTTTAAGTACAGCTCACATATCTGAATTTTTAAAAGTTATCTTTTGATTTAGAAGCAAATACTAATTTAGGAACCATTAGGATAAAATAAAGTTAACTTTACCTTTTAGGAAACCATACAGTCCACCTTGTTACAATGTTTTTAGTATCCAAATAACTATCCATGGTACAAAAGATATAACTGTGAAGTTTAGGCTTAGATAATCTCTATAACTACTCTGAAAGTACATCAGTGAAAGGCTCATTCTTCTGTAAATGTTTGTATTAAGGCCCTAGTCTTCAGATTATTTTGGCCACAGAACAACCCAGCCTGTCTTAACAGACAGAGGGGCATACTGAATTAACCTGAACAGGGAAGGAGAAGAGATTGATGAAAACAGTAAAGGAGAAGGAAAAGAGATAAGAGAAATGGTGGAGTGCTGTGTAGTATCTCCTTAAAAATGTCCCAAATGTTCCATAAGTTTACAAATTCTGAACAACTTGCTGTGACCTGTTAATTTTTTTCATGAATTGGTGAAGAAGAGGAGTTTAGTGCCAAGGTGGGTGCAAGGGTGAAACAAAGACAGCACATCCACATGGACTGTACAGGGAAATGGGGTAAGAATATTTTAAATATGGGGTATCCATTCTTTTATGAAGTATGTGTTCTAACGATAGGGTTTCCCTGGGCTGTTTCCCCTTGGGCTAATCAAATGTATGGATATTTAGAAGGCCATGCTTTAAGAAGCACTGCAATGGGTTTTGTTAAGAATACCATAGCCAATATGTTTACCTGTGGTCCTGTATAAAGCATACTGCACATTTGGGATATTTGTTTAACAAATAAAGGGGTTCTGTTTCTCCATAGCAGCCTCTAGAATGAAAGAAGCCATTTATTTCTTACTTGCTGAGAAATGTCCTTTTGTTTCTCAAATTCAAGGCTATTCTCCCACCTCTCTCCGCCTCTGCCTCATGTTCATCTGTGAAGTTGAATATAATCTTAAATTCATCTACGGAGCCATCCATCCCAAACCTAGTAACCAGTGCCCACTTCAGGTTGTCATTAGTGACTATCATTTTTTTCTTACATTCAATGCCCACATGCCAGGAGGAAGATGAGGCGCCATATGCAATTAGTTCCTATGAAGGAGAGATGAAGGCTTCACTACTGTATACATTTGAGATGTGCCTTTTCTGACATAAGTCAGCCACGGAGAAGACAGTCAGCTGACATTTGTAGTTGCAAGGGGAAAAAAATCTCTTCACAAGTAATGTATGAATAAAAATGACTGATTTTAACTTTAAAAGCTTTAAACAGCCTGGTGTGCTGGCTCATGACTGTAATCCCAGGATTTTGGCAGGCCAAGGCAGATGGATCGCTTGAGTCCAGGAGTTTGAGACCAGCCTGGGGAACATGGTGAAACCCACTGTCTACAAAAATAAAAAAATCAGCCAGGCGTGGTGATGCACACCTGTATGTAGTCCCAGCTACTCGGGAGGCTGAGGTGGGAGGATCCTTAAGCCTGGGAGGTGGAGGCTGCAGTGAGCCAGGATCGTGCCACTGTACTCCAGCCTGGGAGTGAGACCCTGTCTCAAAAAAAAAAAAAAAAAAAAAAAAAAAAGACTTAAAACATAGGAGATATTATCTTTTAGATAAGATTTACTTATGGTTACAAAATTTTATTAATTCTCATCATAATTAAGGGGAGTTTACATATGAGTTATAACCCCAATTTAGAAAGGAGTTGTGTTCCAGCGAGTAATTTAAAAATCTGATATTTAGTATTTGAAGTATATTTCCTCAAGAAACAGCATTAGACAAGGTGGCTATTGGTTCAGCTCAGCACACAGCTGAATGCTATTTATGCTAAGTGCAGGGTAAACAACTCAAACGCCACTGTAATATGTAGTCTTTGGAAATATGCTTTCAGCATATTAACTCAGATTATCCAGGAACACATCTATCCTTGGGCACCATGAAGAAGACACCTAAGGCCACAGGCCGAAGTGTACACATTTGATTGGTCTGAGACAGTTGTTCCAGTAGGGAGGAGACCTGGAAAAGGGAATAGGGAACAAGTTGTTATATGGTTGCCATAGCTTAGATTCTGGCAAAATCTTGTGCAAGTTATTTGGCTTCTTGCACTTTAGTCTCCTCATCTGAAAATGGAGATAATAGTAGTTCACTTTATAGCAGTTGTAGATGTCCAAATGAATAAACTAGATTTGATTCTGTTTTGTTTCCCAGGGCTCCAGAAAATGCACTATTTCATTTAAACTCTCTTCTCTAAGTAACTTAGTAGGGAGACCCTAAACATTTTTTTGACAAGACTGACAGATATATTTCATTCTTTGAAGGCTGTTTTGATTGATATCCAACAAAACTCAGCCTCTCTGTGACAGAAATCACTGGCATATCTGCATCCTTAAATCCATATCACTACCATTGTCCTAAAAAATAGTGTTTCTTCACTGTTTTCTGGCTATTCCATTTTGAACTAGAGTCAAATCAGTCCATGGAGATGGGTGATGATCTCTTATACTCTGAGACCAAAAGGTAAAAGGTGCCAGACTTCCTTTTAAAAAATTATTTTATTTCTTAAGTTGACAAATAAAAATTGTATATATTTTTGGTATACAGCAAGATGTTTTGATACATGTATATTTTGTGGAATGGCTAAATCAAGCTATTTAACATATGTATTACTTCACATACTTTCTATGGTGAGAATGCTTAAAATTTCTCTTAGTAATTTTCAAGTACACAATATATTGTTATTAACTGTAGTCACCATGTTGTATGACAGATCTCTTGAGCTCACTCCTCCTGTTTAACTGAGACTTTGTATTCTTTAACAGACATCCTCCAGCCCCCATCACCACCAGCCTCTGGTAACCACCACCATTCTACTGTCTGCTTCTGTGAGTCCTCTTTTAAATTCCACATATAAGTGAGATCATATGGCATTTGTCTTTCGTGTCTGGCTTATTTCACTTAGTGTAATGCCCTCCAGTTTCATTTATGTTGTTGCAAATGGCAGGATTTTCTTCTTTAAAGGCTGAATACTGTCCCATTGGATACACATAATAAATTTTCTGTATCCATTCATTTGTTAGTGGACACTTAAGTTGATTCTGTATCTTGGCCATTGTGAATAATTTTGCAATGAACATGGAAGTGCAGATATCTCTTCAACATACTGATTTCATTTCTTTTAGGTATATACCCCTTGGTGGGACTGCTGGATCATATGGTAGTTATGTTTTTAGTTTTTTGAGGAACCTCCATATTGTTTCCATAGTGGTTGCACTAATTCCTACCAACAGTGTGCAAAGATTTCCTTTTCTCCACATCCTTGCCAACACTTATCTTTCATCTTTTTCATAATAACCAGTCTAACAGGTGTGAGGTGTGATAAGCTACAGGCAACATTTGACAGTTTACTTTAAAAGTAAACAGGCTTCCAAATTAACCCACCTTGGGAAGGTCTTATGATTCATGATGACATCCTGTCCCTCAGTGATGAACCTTATGAGTTCCTCAGATTGTTAGTGTACTAAGAAAGACATACCCTACTGACACTGAAAAGGATGCTGATTTATTTTCAAGTTACAAAGTTTTACTGGTTGTCTTGTATATAGACATTTTAGCCTATATGTTGCAATCTGTATCCACTGATTGTAACTTTTATATTGTACTCGCCAATGAAAAAGGACAACTCCTATGAGGAGTCCCCCCCCTTCCCCTAAATTTTCCGACAAAAGCCTTCCAACTTGTAAGGGACTCTGGAACCCTCCCAATTTTGTTGGTGTGTCTTCCTGGGTTGATCCTCACATTTGGCTTCCAAAGTACATTTATCAAATTATTTCTGCCTTAAAAGACTTAATTTCAGTCAACATTCTGGCATAATCAGCAGGATTCCAGAGCAACTTCCATGGACCATCCAATGTGGCTTTTACCATTGTGCACGTACCAGTAATGAACCTATTGTGTTCCCAAATTTAAATGCTTCTGCCGGGCACTACAGATGGGCTCCTCCTGGAACCCTCATATCTTGGCTGAAGTTCTGGTTTGTTAAAGCCAGTTTCCTCCCTGGCCAGGAGGTACAATGACTCTTTCAGAACAAGAATTACTGCTACCAATTCAAGGGAAGGGTTTTATTGGGAATTTTAGGGCAGAATAAAATAGGAGCTCAGTGAATTGTTTCCCTGGAGGCTTGGGGTGAGACAACGTTTCCTTAGTTTTCTCCTTCTCAATCACATGAGGGCACTCTTGCTCCAAAGATAAGAGACATTCACTCCCTCTGGCCAAACTGAACTTTTTGCTCAGCCTGCAGGCTTTAGAAAGACTGACCATCTCTTACCCCTGAGCATCCTGACCCTTCTTTGGAGGTGACTTGGTAGTCCAAGACACATAAGAGCTCTTTTCAGCCCATTGAATGAAATCTCCAGAAGAAAGATTCATAGTCAGCACACCTGACCCCCTACAGAGCTTGTTTTGCTCAAAGCAGCCAAGATGGAAAATGCATCCAGACTGAAAGTACACCACCTCTGTTGACACCAGCTGGTTTCATGTTCTTTTACTTGCAAGTACTTAGATAAGTGGACCCAGCTAACTCAGGTGGTCATCACAGCAGTGGCCAAAATGGAGATCTTTTGAAAATGCCTAAAATAATTTATTTGTGCACACAAATGGAAAAAGTTGGTTTTAGAACCAGATTTAATGGGAGACTTACTTCCAACAGCACCTAGAAGCTTCTAAAAGAAATTCTTTGAAAAAAAAAGTCTCCATTCAAGAGGTAAACAAAAGGATATTTGAAACCATTCAAACTATTGTACATTAGTTGAAAAATACTTAGAAGGCTCTTTCCCTTTCTTCCCCATGGCTCCTCCTTGTCTACCCCTGTTCTTTCATCTTCTCTCTTATATGAACTCATTCCTTTCTGCTTGTTCCTTGGGCTCCCATATGTCTCTTAGGCAGAGATTTTTGGAATTTCACAATGCACTCATTTACTTCTTTCAAGGTGGTTAAAATGAATTTAAATTTAAAACAGAAGGAGCAAATAAAACAACTACAGAATGAGAATGAAACTACTGAGATTCTAAAAATACAGACCCAACAAATTTTTTCTAAACTGGGACTAATGATCGACACATTTGATGATTTATTGCTAGCTTTGCCAGGCCATTTATGGTCCCAGTCTTCCATATACGTTAGTAAAATACATACAGCCACCTCCATTAAAGTGGAAGTAAACCTGATTAAAACTTTTACCCAATATCAGACAATACTCTTTAAATGTGTTGCTAGACCTCATAGTCCCTTGCAGATATAAAACTTCACTGGCCTTTTAGAAAACTTAAATTATGTCTCTGTGCTTTGAGATGTCAATTTGCTATACTCAGTAAGATCTTTGGCCGTGGAAGACAGATTAACTTGTTCTATTTACAGAGGCAAAATTTAATTCAACTGTCCTTCTAAGCTGGTGAATTTTACCTGACTCATGAATAAAATTTTAAAGGCAAAACTATAAAATATTTATTTGCATCCATTTGTATTTTTATGTGTACATGTCTATATTTGTATATTGTTTACATGATACCAAATTGGTTTATAAATAAATGAGCATTCATCAATTAGTACGCCAAAATACTTTGTAAATTCATATCACCTGAAGAGATCTGTTAGCAAATAAGACTAATTTAATAAAAACCACCATCTTCTGAGTTTTTGGCAAAATATCCATGCATTTAACTTTAAGTTTCTTTCTTAAGTGAGCATCTGATATTCACAGGCTATAAAAGTGGTTAGCAGGAAAATAACTTGAAATGATGACTAGCTTTTTCTAATATTTCAGTTTTCATACATATTCTAGGTAAGCTGTTAAAAATAAATAAATTAGATAACTGTCAATGAGATACACCTGTAAAGGAACTTTACATGTAATTTGAAATCTTAAAGCTATGTTAAATTAAATAATAGATACTCATTAAATGTCTGGGTCATTTCCAACTAAGGTAAACATGTTATAACAAAACATGTTTCTAAAGATTATAAAATGGTTTTCATTTATAAGATACTCATATGTGACAAACAAAGATTCTTGTTGCCGAGGTTGTCATTAAAATGTAAGGTCACTAAGAGTTAAAAGTTCTAATTAATATTTATATATAATTTTATATATAGAATGTGCCAAAAGTAAGATGTGTTTTTGATGAGAAAAAATTATAAGAAGCATTCTTTATTATAATAATTATTATAAAAATGTGTTCTTTATTGAGAAAGAAAAAATAATTTTGTCTAATTTGTAGGTTACTTAAAGGTTGTTTCAAAATATGGACTTAGGAAGGAAAGAGAAACAAGATTGGGAGAGAAAAATATGAAGAAGGTTATGGATATGAAGAGGCATTTTTAGTAAGGAGGGTTAAAAAGAAAAGAGAATAGTTTTGTATGAGAAAGGATCTCATATGATAAAGTTTTGTCCTAAAGTAGAATGACTGGTTATTTTTTTTAATGATTGGTTATTTAAGAAAGAGGAAATATAGGATAAAGCAGAAAGTCCAAGCATGTTTTCAATGGTCTGTGTATGTCATGATAAGGTTCGTGAAAAGATAATTTATGAAAAAAAATTTGTGTATGATTAAGTTGGCTATAATTCTAAAGGAATTATTTCTAAGTATTTCTAAGATTAACCTTTGACATTGAAAATATGCTAGAACAAAACTAAAACATCGTAGTCCCCTGTATTATAACAACAAGGTTTTTGTAAAGTATTTTCTTATAATAAAATTGCAAACGATTTTTATTTAAAAATTTTAAAATCTATTTCTTTTTGGAACTTCCTTTTATCAAGATAATTTCTGTGTTGTCCTTACTTGGTTTTGGTTGCTTTAAAAGGGTTAAGGTTTTTGTATCCATGTAACTTTCTTTATTGCTTTTGAAGTCTTTTGATTACCACTCTGGTTAAATGAATAAGTATTAATTAACAGTGACCAGTGATTCTGTTTTGATCAAATGCTTGGAACTTTTGACATCTTTGACAAACTTCCCCCAAATCAACTCCTAAAATATGCTGTTTCCCCTAAAATTAACTTTAGGGTTTTCTAGTTAGACCTCTGGAGAACTTCAAAGAATATGTCTTGTAGAGATATTAAATTATTAGATTTATTTGGTAAATTGTATGAGAAACATTGTCAAATGATAAATGATACTAGATCTTCTTTCAGTTATATTTATGGGCATGTTATTGATATAAATATCCCCAGAATTATATAAATTTATAAAAATCTAATGTTATGAGTCATAATTTTGACTATGTTAAATCTTTCCTAAAGTTATATTTGTATGGATATGTTATTAATAGGAATATTGTAAAGATTACATGAAATGTATAAAAGTTTGTAAGTCATGATGTGATGCTGTCAGTCATTATTCTTGTTTGTTGTTTTAAAATGCCACATATAATAGAAATAACTAAATTTCTTTGTCAGTTGGAAACTTCTACTAGATTTTAACCATGACTATTTTAAGTTTTTGTTATCCACAGTTATTATTTTGAATTTTTTACTAAAAGCATTTACAATGAGCTGTAGTCCAAAATTGCTTCTCATGGAAAAGACTCTGACAAGTACTGTTGAACACAGATTTCTGATAACGTTAAGATCAATGTATTAGGTAAAAACTTCCATAACTCTAATAATAAACTGATGGATTCATGAAGACAGCAAACCCAACACAAAGCAAAACAAGAATACCATGAAACTAAACTGATAGAGGACTAAAATGATTTTTATGACTGTTTGAAACATTGCTGATTCTTTTCATGTTTATTTTCCAGTCAAGAATTTTGTTTCATCTGAGCTATTTATATCTTATAGCAATTGGATAAAGGATAGTTTTGTGAGCAAAATTGAAAGATTTACCTTTTTCTCTCTACCTAAATTCTCCAGAGAGTTTAGAAACTGTTCATAAGTGTTCTTATTTTATGGTAATATATTTATTTGCATAAATTTGATTCAATTCTGTTTTCTTTTGTATTAAGACACATTGGAAACCCTGGTTATTTTACCAAGGCTTTGACTATAATGTCATACCTTCAAATATGACAAGACTGCTTTGAGGGATTGAAACTGACTTGGAAAAGACTGGCCTGGTACCCTGTCTACATAGTTCCTTTATAGAGTTCCTGACCTAGCAGTAATTAAAGAATGTCACTTTCTGACAGGCCTAGGAACCTCCAGATATTTTGGGTACCTCAAAAAGACAGAAATTCACCCATTTCATACAGGTATTATAGGCACAGTCTGATGGTGAATCCTTGGCTTGGCTCCCTAGCCTGAAGGGGTTTTTAAAAGTCTAATCTAAAACCCCTTATGAAAAAGTTCCAGCAAAGTCAACCTAAAAGAACCTATATGGCCAATCACTATTTTTGTTGTACTTTATGCAAATAATTAGGTCAACTGTGATAAGACAAAAACTTATATTATGAATAGAATTGGTCTCATTATTTGTCTTTGGTAAAAAAGGAAGACTGGAGAGAGAATAATTATGTTTCAGAAGAAAACTATAGTGTACTTGCTTTTTGATTCTAGACCTGCCCATTGTTTTTGATATTTATTATTATTATTATTTGCCTACAATTCGGACTGAATATTAGATTCCTTGAGATCAATGGCTAATGTCTCCCAGTGACTGGAGATGATTCCTTATTTAGGAAACTAACATGTAGCCTGTCTCATGACCTGCCCCATGTTGCTAGTAATCTTGCCTGCCTGTGATAACAAAGTTATTTCCCCTTGCTGAGGGACATGACTTCCTAGGCATGGGCCTTCCCCGTGCTGAGAAATAAAGAATGTCTGTCACTCTAACTTAAGCAGAGATTAAGTATCAATGTTTCCATGGGAAGATTTTTGATCAAAAGGGGGAAATAACCTACAGGTCGCATTTGATAGTTCACTTTAAAAGTAAACAGGCTTCCAAATTAACCCACCTTGGGAAGGTCTTGTGAATCATGCTGACATCCTGTCCCTTAGTGATGAATCTTATCATGAGTTCCTCAAATTGTGAATGTATTGATTAAGGCATAACTTACTGACTCTGAAAAGGACACTGATTTTATTTCTAAATCATAAAGTATTACTAATTTTTTTGCATATAGACATTTTAGCCTGTACTTTGCAATCTGTATCTAGATTACAACCTCTCTTTTATAATCTCCAATTAAAAATGACTATTCCACTATGGGGAGTTCCCCTCCGTTCTCCTCAATTTTCCTATAAAGGCATTCCAACTTGTAATAGACTCTAGAACCCTCCCCAATTTTTTGGTATGTCTTCCTAGTCCAGTCCTCACATCTGGCTTCCAATGCAATACATGGAATGCAGAAATAATTTGTTAAATTATTTTTGCCTCAACAGCCTCAGTTTTGGTTGACATGTGATATCTCACTATGGTTTTATTATTATGCAAATTATATAATTTGCATTTCCCTGATGATTAGTGATGTTGAGCATTTTAAAAATATACTGTTGGCTATTTGTATGTCTTTCTGAGATATGTCTATTCAGTGTGACTTTTGGTAAGTTCTTTTACCCCTTTGAGCCTTGCTTTTGTTAGTTTTTTATCCCCCCCTTGCTCATTTTAAAATCAGGTTATTTGTTTTCTTGCTATTGAGTTGTTTGAATTCCTTATATGTTGGATATTAAGCCCTTATCAGATGTACAGTTTGCAAATGTTTTCTCCCATTTCATCGGTTGTCTCTTCACTCTGTTGTTTTGTTTTCGTTTTTGTTGTTTTGTCATGCAGATTTTTAATTTGATATAATTCCGTCTGTTTTGCATTTGTTGCCTGTGCTTTTGGGTTCATATCCAAAAACTGTTGCCCAAACCAACGTCATACATTGTCCCCCTGTGCTTTCTTCTAGCAGTTTTATAGTTTTAGGTCTTATGTTTAAGTCTTTAATTCACTTTGAGCTGTTTCTTTAATATGGGGTAAGATAACGTCCTATTCATTCTTTCTGCGTGTCGGTATCCAGTTTTCCCAACACTATCAACTAGACTGTCCTTTCCCTATTGTGTGCTCTTGGCACTTTTGTCAAAAATTAATTTATCATAAATGTATGAATTTATTTCTGGGCTCTCAATTATGTTCTATTGGTTTATATGTCTGTTTTTATGCTACTACTATGCTGTTTTGACTACTATAGCTTTGTAGTAGATTTTGAAATCAGGGTCATGTCTTTAGCTTTGTTTGTTTTACTCAAGATTGTTTTAGCTATTTGGGTTATTTTGTGGTTCCATGTACATTTTAGAGTATTTTTTCTGTTTCTGTGAGAGGTATCATTAGCATTTTGATAGGGATTACATTGTATCTGTAGATTACTTTGGGTAGTATGGACATTTTATCAATATTATTCTTTTAATCCATAAACATGAAATATCATTTCATTTATTTACATATTCTTCAACTGATTTTTAGCAGCATCTGAGTTGCCTCCCACACATCAGTTTATTAGACGACAACAGACTCACAAACTAAATTGAACCAAAACAAAAGAAGACCTACAGAAAGAAATGCTACTCTGAAAACAGAAGGAAGGGTTGTTATTCATGGTGGGGAAAACATAACCAGCATATATGATTTAAGTTTTAACAAAGCATTAACTGTTAGCACAAAATGATAGGATATAGCACATAGGAAATAGCTTGCTTAATCACTTTTCATTATCTGTAACTAACGTTTTCTCCACTGCTGCTGGACTCAGGCAGTGTATTAGTCTGCTCTAGCACTGCTATAAGTAAATATCTGAGACTTATAAAGAAAAGAGGTTTAATTGGCTCACAGTTTCGCAGGCTGTGCAGGAAGCATGGCTAGGGAGGCCTCAGGAAACTTATAATCATGGCAGAAGGGGAAGGAGAAGCAGGCACGTCTTACATGGCCAGAGCAGAAGGAAGAGAGAGAGCAGGGAGGTGCTACACACTTTTAAACAACCAGACAGCTAGATCTTGTGAAAACTCTATCATGAGAAGAGCTCTAGGGGGATGGTGCTAAACCATTAGAAACCGCCCTGATGATCCAGTCACCTCTCCCCCAGGCCTCACCTCCATTGGGGATTATATTTCAACATGAGATTTGGGCAGGGACACAAATCCAAACCATATCAGGAATCTCCTCATAACGATGTCCTCTGTTTTTCTTCCAGTGTATTTGGGTTTTGAGTGGCTGTAGTCTCAAGTGTGAGCTCAGCTCCTGTCTACACAAGTGATATTTGAATTCATCTTTTCACGTTTGAACTTATCACCTCTGTCCATTTTTTACATTGCCCTTTTTCAAATGCATTTCTTTCACTGGACATTCATTTACAACTCAAATTATACCCAGTGAAAGCCCATCTTCTACTCTTTCCCAGGGAAGGGTTGCCACAGCCTTTTCCCTTACACCATTTAGTCTCCAAATCAGGCAATTTATAAGTCCCATTTGTAACTTATCAATAGTGTCTTACCAACTACACCAAGCCAGGTAATGCAAATTTACATGATTCCCTGAGTCACTAGAAGGAGTTCCTAGAGATTCAAGTTCACTGCCCTTGCCTTACTTATACCTTATGCAAGTTAATTTTGATCCCTGGTGGTTACCCACAATTTCTCTTTAGGGAAGTTTAAAAATACCACCAAAAAGAAACTTCAGATTCATTTAAAATCTATTCTTGCCTTTTTTCCTGTATGTACCTTTTATTACTTAAAATTGTTCAATTTTCTTCTAGAAGATTTTAGATTATTATGTCATCTTTCCCCTCTGTGCAGTTTTAGAATCACAGTAATACTGCCCAGAATGTTGGAGCTATGTCTTCACCATAGTACATTCCCTAGCATTGGTCTTTTCTAGTTAATCCCTGAGACTTTCCAAAGCTTTTACATAGTGGAAGGGAATAAAGGAGGCAGTGAGACAAAGCAAGGTTTGAATCCCAGTTCTGCTATTTTCTAGCAGGGTGACTTTTGATGAATTCCTTTACTCCTCTGAGCCTTGCTTTTGTCTGTTAGTTTCTTTCCCTCTTAACTGTAAAATGAAGTTGGTAATGTGTGCCTCATAGACTGGCTTTAAGAATTAAATGAGGTAACACAGTGGTGGTTCTACCTAGCAGGATCCCTAACAGTGGCTCAGTGAGTGCTAGCTCCTTTCTCCCTCACTTCTCATCCCATTCCACCCCCTTTCATCCAGGAGCTAAGTAGAACCAATTTCCTGAGAGTTAATGGGTTGAAGTTCAGATGGAAGTAGATTCTGACATTATATGCATTATTAATACAAATCGACAAACATGTGTTTTTCACCTCCGTGTAGTTCTCTTATAGGAAAACCTCAGCTGTGTAAAATACCACCCCAAACCCATAAGCGGAAAAAGAGAAAAGTAATTTTGGTAAAAGTCTATGCACTTTCCATGACCAGCATTCATTTAACTCACAGGAGAGGATGCATGAAGGTCCTATGCTCTATTGTGTTGGACCTTGGCTTTCAAATTTATAATATATTAGAAAAGACTGGACGAAGCAGGAACATTGGCAGTACTGAAAACCACAGCTGTGGCCTGGAGTCAAGAAAGGAAGCAGGAAAACCACAAAAATTAGATAGGATAATTTTCCTTAAAAAAAGAAGTAGTTTAGCACCTTGAGCAGTTCTGCAGTCCCTGAGAACATTGTAGGCTAGTATAACGATCAGTGTTCATAATAATGGTCCTTAATTGTCAGTAAAAGTATGTATTATGTGATTTGTAGTTGATGTAAGTATATTGGGAAGTGTATAATAATTTACAAAAACTTCTCCGCTAAGTAGCTAATATCTTTTCTTAAAAAAGATGTTGGTGGCCCTTCATCAGAGAAACTTCTATTATCTTGAAACTTCAGTATTTGTAACATCTGTGATAAGTCAGTTACTTTCACTAACGCCAATGTGTGTGTGGTGAGGGGGTGGGTGTGGGTGGGGTATGTACATACAAATAAATAAAAATATTTGTTATGATATATTCAAGTAAAAACATCCCCTTTCAACTCCACATTGGGAGAGTTAGTTACCAAAGGTATAAAAACACTTGGACTCAGGAAGGGGAACATCACACACCGGGGCCTATCATGGGGAGGGGGGAGGGGGGAGGGATTGCATTGGGAGTTATACCTGATGTAAATGACGAGTTGATGGGTGCAGCAGACCAACATGGCACAAGTATACATATGTAACAAACCTGCACGTTATGCACATGTACCCTACAACTTAAAGTATAATAATAATAAATAAATTTAAAAAAAAAATTCTTAATTCTAGTATGGTTTCACAGAACATTGCTACAGTGAAGCCTCAGAAGATAAAACCACATCTATCAAATACTATTTCCCTGAATTAGGAATAAACATCCTTTGAGTAAATAAGAGCCTTCTTCACCTGAAGAAATAAAACTTCACACTTCCCATCATCACCTGAAAAAAGTGATTTTTGTCATTCTGCCTCTGCATTAAATTATCCTGAATGTTTCAGCTTCTTAAAGTAAATTGGCTTCCCCAGAACTAGCTATGTTTTTGAAATTACGTTTCTTTCCTTAGAAATAATTTCCATATGTTATTGAACTCTACCACAAAGTTTCTATCCTGGGTAACTTTTCTTCTGCAACTTGGTGGATTTAAATATAATAGTTACATAGGCCACATATATATTGACAATATTTATTATCAATATTTGTGACTTACAAGTTTTAATTTTTTCCTCATTTTTTTTCAAAACAAACCAAAGGCCTATATCCAACAGATGCTGAAGTTTTACTTCCATTTAAAAGGAATATATATAGCATATAAATATATATTTTATATTAAAAGAAATATATATTGCATATAATATATATTTTGTGTATAAATATGATATAGATAAATACATATGTATGTGTAAATATGTATGTTTATTACGTATATTACATTTACATAATAGTATACATATGTATATCTTGCCTTTATTTGGATTAATCAAGTATTTTTAAATGTTATTTCATTTGTCCGTGTTAGCTTGTTATATATTTATGTATTAGTCTTCTAGTAGTTATTCTAAACATTTCAACATGTATGCTTGGCTTATTCAGTTTATCATTATTTAGAACTTTTAGTATTTCATGGATAATGCAAGAATTTAAAAACTTAAACTTCATTTACTCCATTTTCGATTTTTATGCTTTTGTTGTCAAGTATCTTAATTCTTTCTCTATTTTAAGTTTTATCAAACATAACTGTTTTTATACAGTGAGCATTTGTTCATATTGATGTCCTTTCACCCTTTCTGCTGCTCTTCATTCCCTGCTGCATTCCTCTGCTTCCATTTGGGGAGATTTTCTTTTTCTTTTTCTTTTTTTTAAAATTATACTTTAAGTCTAGGGTACATGTGCACAACATGCAGGTTTGTTACATAGGTGTACATGTGCCATGTTGGTTTGCTGCACCCATCAACTCATCATTTACATTAGATAATTCTCCTAATGCTATTCCTTCCCCAGCCCCCAACCCACTGACAGGCCCGGGTGTGTGATGTTCCCCACCCTGTGTCCAAGTGTTCTCATTGTTCAATTCCCACCTAAGAGTGAGAACATGCAATGTTTGGTTTTCCATCCTTGTCACAGTTTACTGAGAATGATGGTTTCCAGCTTCATGCACATCCCTGCAAAGGACTGGAACTCATCCTTTTTTATGGCTGCATAGTATCCCATGGTGTGTATGTGCCACATTTTCTTAATCCAGTCTATCATTGATGGACATTTGAGTTGGTTCCAAGTCTTTGCTGTTGTGAATAGTGCCGCAATAAACATATGTGTGCATGTGTCTTTATAGTAGTATGATTTATAATCCTTTGGATATATACCCAGTAATGGGATGGCTGGGTCAAATGGTATTTCTAGTTCTGGAACCTTGAGGAATGGCCACACTGTCTTCCGCAATGGTTGAACTAGTTTACACTCCTACCGACAGTGTAAAAGCGTTCCTATTTCTCCACATCCTCTCCAGCATCTCTTGTTTCCTGAGTTTTTAATGATTGCCATTCTAACTAGTGTGAGATGGTATCTCATTGTGGTTTTGATTTGCATTTCTCTGATGACCAGTGATGGTGACCATTTTTCACGTGTCTGTTGGCTGCATTAATGTCTTCTTTTGAGAAGTGTCCATTCATATCCTTTGCCGACTTTTTGATGGGGTTGTTTGTTTTTCTCTTGTAAGTTAGTTTCAGTTCTTTGTAGATTCTGGATATTAGCCCTTTGCCAGATGGATAGATTGCAGAAATTTTCTCCCATTCTGTAGGTTGCCTGTTCACTCTGATGGCAGTTTCTTTTGCCATGCAGAAGCTCTTTAGTTTAATTAGATCCCATTTGTCAATTTTGGCTTTTGTTGCCATTGCTTTTGGTGTTTTAGTCATGAAGTCTTTGCCCATGCCTATATCCTGAATAGTATTGCCTAGGTTTTCTTCTAGGGTTTTTATGGTTTTAGGTCTAATATTTAAGTCTTTAATCCATCTTGAATTAATTTTTGTGTAAGGTGTAAGGAAGGGATCCAGTTTCAGCTTTCTACATATGGCTAGCCAGTTTTCGCAGCACCATTTATTAAATAGGGAATCCTTTCCCCATTTCTTGTTTTTGTCAGGTTTGTCAAAGATCAGATGGTTGTAGTGTGTGGTGTTATTTCTGAGGACTCTGTTCTGTTCCATTGGTCCATGTATCTGTTTTGGTACCAGTACCATGCTGTTTTGGTTACTGTAGCCTTGTAGTATAGGTTGAAGTCAGATAGCGTGATGCCTCCAGCTTTGTTCTTTTTGCTTAGGATGGTGTTGGCAATGTGGGCTCTTTTTTGGTTCCATATGAACTTTGAAGTAGTTTTTTCCAATTCTGTGAAGAAAGTCATTTGTAGCTTGATGGGGATGGCATTGAATCTGTAAATTACCTTGGGCAGTATGGCCATTTTCACAATATTGATTCTTCCTATCCATGAGCATGGAATGTTCTTCCATTTGTTTGTGTTCTCTTTTATTTTGTTGAGCAGTGGTTTGTAGTTCTCCTTGCAGAGGTCCTTCACATCGCTTGTAAATTGTATTCCTAGGTATTTTATTCTCTTTGTAGCAATTGTGAATGGGAGTTCACTCATGATTTGGCTCTCTGTTTGTTCGTTATTGGTGTATAGGAATGCTTGTGATTTTTGCACATTCATTTTGTATCCTGAGACTTTGCTGAAGTTGCTTATCAGCTTAAGGACATTTGGGGCTGAGATGATGGGGTTTTCTAAATATACAATCATGTAATCTGCAAACAGGGACAGTTTGACTTCCTCTTTTCCTAATTGAATGTCCTTTATTTCTTTCTCTTGCCTGACTGCCCTGGCCAGAACTTCCAACACTTTATTGAATAGGAGTGGTGAGAGAGGGCATCCTTGTCTTGTGCCGGTTTTCAAAGGGAATGCTTCCAGTTTTTGCCCATTCTGTATGATATTGGCTGTGGGTTTGTCATAAATAGCTCTTATTATTTTGAGATATGTTCCATCAATACCTAGTTTATTGAGAGTTTTTAGCATGAAGGGCTGTTGAATTTTGTCGAAGGCCTTTTCTGCATCTATTGAGATAATCATGTGGTTTTTGTCGTTGGTTCTGTTTATGTGATGGATTACGTTGGTTGATTTGCATTTGTTGAACCAGCCTTGCATCCCAGGGAGGAAGCCCACTTGATCATGGTGGATAAGCTTTTAGATGTGCTGCTGGATTCAGTTTGCCAGTATTTTATTGAGGATTTTCACATCTATGTTCATTAGGGATATTGGTCTAAATTTCTCTTTTTTTTGTGCGTCTCTACCAGGCTTTGGTATGATGCTGGCCTCATAAAGTATGTTAGGGAGGATTCCCTCTTTTTCTTGATTGGAATAGTTTCAGAAGGAATGGTACCAGCTCCTCTTTGTACCTCTGGTAGAATTTGGCTAGGTATCCGTCTGGTCCTGAACTTTTTTGGTTGGTAGGCTATTAATTATTGCCTCAATTTCAGAGCCTGTTATTGGTTTATTCAGAGATTCAACTTCTTCCTGGTTTAGTCTTGGGAGAGTGTATTTGTGCAGGAATTTATTTCTTCTAGATTCTCTAGCTTACTTGCATAGAGGTGTTTATAGTATTCTCTGATGGTAATTTGTATTTCTGTGGGATCAGTGGTGATATCCCCTTTATCATTTTTTATTGCATCTATTTGAGTCTTCTCTCTTTTCTTCTTTATTAGTCTTGCTAGTGGTCTATCAGTTTTGTTAATCTTTTCAAAAAACCAGTTCCTGGATTTATTGGGTTTTTTTGAAGGATTTTTTGTGTGTCTGTCTTCTTCAGTTCTGTCCTGATCTTAGTTATTTCTTGTCTTCTGCTAGTTTTTGAATTTTTTTGCTGTGCCTTCTCTAGTTCTTTTAATTGTAATGTTAGGGTGTCAATTTTAGATCTTTCCTACTTTCTCTTGTGGGCATTTAGTGCTATAAATTTCCCTCTACACACTGCTTTAAATGTGTCCCAGAGATTCTGGTACATTGTGTCTTTGTTCTCCTTGGTTTCAAAGAACATCTTTATTTCTGCCTTCATTTCATTATTTACCCAGTAGTCATTCAGGAGCAGGTTGTTCTGTTTCCATGTAGTTGTGTGGTTTTGTGTGAGTTTCTGAATCCTGAATTCTAATTTGATTGCACTGTGGTCTGAGAAACAGTTTGTTGTGATTTCTATTCTTTCACATTTGCTGAGGAGTGCTTTCCTTCCAATTATGTAGTCAGTTTTAGAATAAGTGTGATGTGGTGCTGAGACGAATGTATATTCTGTTGATTTGAGGTAGAGAGTTCTGCAGATATCTATTAGGTTCGCTTGGTGCAGAGCTGAGTTCAAACCCTGGATATCCTTGTTAACCTTCTATCTCATTGATCTCTCTAATATTGACAGTGGGGTGTTAAAGTCTCCCATTATTATTGTGTGGTAGTCTAAGTCTCTTTGTAGGTGTCTAAGGACTTGCTTTATGAATCTGAGTGCTACTGTATTGGGTGCATATATATTTAGGAGAGTTAGCTCTTCTTGTAGAATTGATCCCTTATGTAATGGGCTTCTTTGTCTCTTTTGATCTTTGTTGGTTGAAAGTCTCTTTTATCAGAGACTAGGATTGCAACCCCTGCCTTTTTTTGCTTTCCATTTGCTTGGTAGATCTTCCTCCATCCCTTTATTTCGAGCCTATGTGTGTCTCTGCATGTGAGATGGGTCTCCTGCATACAGCACACTGATGGGTCTTGACTCTTTATCCAATTTGCCAGTCTGTGTCTTTTAGTTGGGGCATTTAGCCCATTTACATTTACGGTTAATATTGTCATGTGTGAATTTAATCCTGTCATTTTGATGTTAGCTGGTTATTTTGCCCATTAATTGATGCAGTTTCTTTTTTTTTTTTTTGAGACGGAGTCTCACTGTGTCTCCCAGGCTGGAGTGCAGTGGCGCAATCTCGGCTCACTGCAAGCTCCGCCCCCCGGGTTCACGCCATTCTCCCGCCTCAGCCTCCCAAGTAGCTGGGACTACAGGCGCCCGCTACCGCGCCCGGCTAGTTTTTTGTATTTTTTTTTTTTTAGTAGAGACGGGGTTTCACCATGTTAGCCAGGATAGTCTCGATCTCCTGACCTTGTGATCCACCCGCCTCGGCCTCCCAAAGTGCTGGGATTACAGGCTTGAGCCACCGATGCAGTTTCTTCACAGCATTAATGGTCTTTACAATTTGGCATGTTTTTGCAGTGGCTGCTACCAGTTGTTTCTTTCCATGTTTAGTGCTTCCTTCAGGAGCTCTTGTAAGGCAGGCCTGGTGGTGACAAAATCTCATGGCATTTGCTTGTCTGTAAAGGATTTTATTTCTTCTTCACTTATGAAGCTTCGTTTAGCTGGATATGAGATTCTGGGTTGAAAATTCTTTTCTTTAAGAATGTTGAATATTGACCCCTACTCTCTTCTGGCTTATAGGGTTTCTGCAGACAGATCCACTGTTAGTCTGATGGACTTTCCTTTGTGGGTAACCCAACCTTTCTCTCTGGCTACCCTTAGCATTTTTTCCTTCATTTCAACCTTGGTGAATCTGACAATTATGTGTATTGGGGTTGCTTTTCTTGAGTAGTATCTTTGTGGTGCTTTCTGTATTTCCTGAATTTCCATGTTGGTCTGCCTTGCTAGATTGAGGAAGCTATTCTGGATAATATCCTGAAGAGTGTTTTCCAACTTGTATGCATTATCCTCATCACTTTCAGGTACACCAATCAAATGTAGATTTGGTCTTTTCACATAGTTCCATATTTCTTGGAGGCTTTGTTCATTTCTTTTTACTCTTTTTTCTTTAAACTTGTCTTCTCACTTTATTTCATTAATTTGATCTTCAATCACTGATATCCTTTCTTCCACTTGATCTAATTGGCTAATGAAGCTTGTGCATGCATCACAAAGTTCTTGTGCCATGGTTTTCAGCTCCATCAGGTCATTTAAGGTCTTCTCTACACTGTTTATTCTAGTTAGCCATTCGTCTAACCTTTCTTCAAGGTTTTTACCTTCCTTGTGATGGGTTAGAACATGCTTCTTTAGCTCGGAGAAGTTTGTAATTAATGACCTTCTGAAGCCTACTTCTGTCAACTTGTCAAAGTCATTCTCCATCCAGTTTTTTTCCATTGCTGGTGAGGAGCTGTGATCCTTTGAAGGAGAAGAGGTGCTCTGGTTTTTAGAATTTTCATCTTTTCTGCTCTGGTTTCTCCTCATCTTTGTGGTTTTATCTACCTTTGGTCTTTGATGTTGGTGACCTACAGATGGTGTTTTGGTGTAGATAACCTTTTTGTTGATGTTGATGCTATTCCTTTCTGTTTGTTAGTTTCCCTTCTAACAGTCAGGTCCCTCAGCTGCAGGTCTGTTGGAGTTTGCTCGAGGTCCACTCCAGACTCTGTTTGTCTGGGTATCACCAGTGGAGGCTGCAGAACAGCAAATATTGCTGCCTGATCCTTGGAAGCTTCGTCCCAGAGGGGCACCTGCCTGTATGAAGTGTCTGTCAGCTCCTACTGGGAGGTGTCTCCCAGTTAGGCTACATGGGAGACAGGGACCCACTTGAGGCAGTCTGTCCATTCTCAGAACTGAAACGCTGTGCTGGGAGAATGACTGATCTCTTCAGAGCTGTCAGGCAGGGATGTTTAAGTCTGCAGAAGTTTCTGCTACCTTTTGTTCAGGTATGCCCTGCCCACAGAGGTGGGGTCTACAGAGGCAGTAGGCCTTGCTGAGCTGAGGTGGGCTCCGCCCAGTTTGAGCTTCCTGACCGCTTTGTTTACCTACTCAAGCCTCAGCAATGGCAGTCGCCCCTCCCCTGCCAGGCTGCTGCCTCACAGGTTGATCTCAGACTGCTGCATTAGCAGTAAGCAAGGCTTCATAGGCGTGGGACCCCCTAAGTCAGGCACGGGAGAGAATTTCCTGGTCTGCCAGTTGCTAAGACCGTGGAAGAAGTGCAGTATTTGGGCGGGAGTGTCCCGTTTTTCCAGGTACAACCTGTCACTGCTTCCCTTGGCTAGGAAAGGGAAATCCCCCAACCCCTTGTACTTCCTAGGTGAGGCGATGCCCTGCCCTGCTTCAGCTCACCCGCCATGGGCTGCACCCACTGTCCAACCAGTCCCAATGAGATGAACCAGGTATCTCAGCTAGAAATGCAAAAATCACCCATCTTCCTTGTCAATCATGCTGGGAGCTGCAGACCAGAGTTGTTCCTATTCGGCCATCTTGGAACAGAACTTTCAGGTCATTTTTTATTTACCCAAAAACTCTTTGTATTTTATTTTAGCCAAAGTCTGCTAGGAACAAATTCTCTCCATTTTTGTTTGTCTTTAAACATTTTTATTTCACCTTTTGAAGGTTATTTTTGCTGAATATCAAACTCTAACCTGTTAGTTTTATCTGTCAGCATTTTTTTTTTTTTTTTTTTTTGAGGCAAGAGTCTCACTCTGTCACCCAGGGTGGAGTGCAATGGCTTGGTCTCGGCTCACTGCAACCTCCACCTCCTGGGTTCAAGCAATTCTCCTTCCTCAGCTTCCCAAGTAGCTGGAATTACAGGTGCCTATCCCCATGCCTGGGTAATTTTTGTATTTTTAATAGAGGTGAGGTTTCACCATGTTGGCCAGGCTGGTCTCAAACTCCTGACCTCAGGTGATCCACCCCTCTTGGCCTCCCAAAGTGCTGGGATTACAGGCGTGAGCCACTGTGCCTAGCCTCTTTCAGCATTTTAAACATGTCATTCCATTGATTCCATAGCTTTCATTGCTTATATTTAATAGTTAACTATAAGTCTCATTGTAGTGTCCTTGAAGATAATGTTCCCCTTTTGTTTCTGTTTCTTTTTAAAATTTTTTCTTTATCTTTCATTTTCAGCAAATTGACTATAATTTTTTGCATCCTGTTTGAGATTTTAGAGTTTTTTTTTTTTTAGCCTAAAGCTCAGTGTTTTAGGTTGATCATTTTTGCATATTCTCAGCCAATTGCTCTTTAAATATTGTTTTTGCCAAATTTTCTCTCTTTCTATTCTGATTCTTTGTTTAAATGTATGTTTGACCTTTTCACTCTATTGTATATGTCTCTTATCTTCAGAAAACAGATAAGAGAATGGAAAATAATTTTCCATTCTTTTATTCTCACTGTATTTCAGTCTGGATGTTTTATACCGAACTATTCAGTTTCATTAATAGTCATTTGAGTTTGATTTGTCTTTAGAATTATCTATTGAATTCTTATATATATTTATTTATTTAGCTATATTTGCTGATTTATACTTAATTTAATTCCTTGAAATAGAGTTGTGTTTTTCCACAAAATTCTTCATATAGTCATCTATTTTCTCGACCCTATGACTATTCTAGAAATTTCACTAGACCAAAAGACTTCAGTAGAAAACAAATCTGCTGAAAGATGACTGCTGTCCTGGCCTATTGAATCCTATCTCTACAAGTAGTAACAATCAACCCAAGATATAAAGGCAAAACATCTTGAGAATTACATGCAGCAAAAGAGAGGGTGACCTGCATACAAGACATAAAAATGGTTATATAATTTAAATGCTGAATAATATTTTAGTGATTGTGTGAGCTAAACTCACCATAGTGCTTAGTATCTTGCACCTAATGAATACTCAATAAATCTAAACAATGAATTTATTCTCTAGATGAATGAATTAAGCCCAGTAGGTGACCTGCCCAAGACGTATAATGTGACCCGAGCTAAGATGGAGCTCAATGTAGAAGAATGTCACACAGAATTTTCATCTCTACAAAGTATCTTTGACATTAACACATTCATTTTTCTTTGCTTATTTGCTTATTTTCTTTGCTTATTTGACTTTGCTTTCTTTGTTTATTTGACACTTTATTTTTAAAAATTTTAAATATATAAATTAAATAGAATCATTACAAATATAAAGTAGATAGAATAATGAATCTTCATGTACATATCACCCAAGTTTAAAATTGTTCAACATTCGAATGGTTATTTCAACCAGTTATTTTTTTCATCTATTCTAATACCCATTCTCCAACCCTCCATTTATTATTCTTTAACAAAATTTTAAAGGTAGAATTTATAATCATGAAAAATACAAATCTTAACCATACAATATTGGCAAATGGATCTACTTATATAACTGTACTGTTACGGGCTAAATGGTGTCCCTCCATAATTCATATGCTGAATTCTTAACTCCCAATGTGACTATATTTGGAGATAGGGCCTATAAGGAGGTAATAATGGTTAAGTGAGGTCATAGGATGGGACCTTAATCTGATAGGGCTCGTGTTCTTATCAGGAGAGAAAGAGATGCCAGAGATCTCTCTTTCTCTCTTTCTGTGCATGCACAAAGAAGACATCATGTCAGCATACGGTGTGATGGTAAGAGGCCTCAGATTGATACCTGCCATGGCTGCACCTTGATCTTGGACTTTCCAACCTCCAAAACTGTGAGAAATAATCCACCCAGTATTTTGCTATTTTGTAAAGCAGCCTGAGCTGACTAACATATGCACAATAGCATGATAGGAAGCTTAGCAATCTACCCAGGAAATTCTCTCATGTCTCTTTCCAGGCAATTTCTAAGCTCTTCTTCCCACCCTTGAGGCAGCCACTGTTCTTTTTCCCCCCCTTATATTAGTGTTGCCTATTTTAGAAATTCACATAAATGAAATAATTCAGTATGTTGTCTTTTTTCTTTCTTTCATTCAATATTCTGTCTGTAAGACTTACCTGTGCTATGATTCCTTTTCATTGTTCCATAGTGTTCCATTGTGTGAGTGTAATTGATCTGTTCTCATGTTGTAGACATCTGAGTTGATTCCAGCTTTTGTGACTATAACTGCTATGAACATTCTTGTACAAGCCTTTTTGTGGACATGAGTTATGACTTCTCTTGGATAAATGCCTAGAAGTGAAATTGCTGGGTCAAAGACTACCTATATGTTTCACCCATTCTAGTGAATGTGTAGTGGTATTTCATTGGAATTATAGCTTAAATTTCTCTGATGACTAATAATGTGGAACACTTTGTTAATGTGCTTATTGGTCATTTGTATATTTTTTTTCTGTGAAGTATCTGCTGTGCCTTTACTTATTTGGAATTGCTTATTAAGTTATAATTCATTATATGTTCTGCATGCAGACATACAATTTGTGATATTTTCTATGTGTCTGTGGCTTGCCTATTCTTAAGAAGAGGAAGATATTAGAAGAGAAGATAGCATTTAGAAGAATACACAAGCCACAGACATGCAGAAAAATACATGCTATCTTTTGATGAGCACAAATTTTAAATTTTAATGAAGTCTAATTTATCAAATGTTTTTTTTTTCTACGGTTATCACTTACTGCATTGCATTCTACCTAAGAAATCTTTGCCTACATCATGTTATGAAAACATTCTTCTTGATTTCTTTGAAAGGCTTTAAGGTTTTAGTTTTTAAGTTTAGGCCTATGATCTATGTTAATATTAACACATTTGAAATCACATTGTGTATATAGCTTTGTAATATTCTCCCACCTCCAACACTATTTCAATCTTTTCACATGTCATTGAAGATACTTCATAAATAATATTAGGAGCTGTGTGTCTTTCTATGCTATAGATATGCTGTAATTTATTTAATGATTCCTTTATTTTTGGACATCAGATTATTCTCTCTCTGCTGTTATACTTGTAATAAAAATCTGTTTTTGCATATGTATGTGCATTTTGGATTATTTCTTTTGGCTGCATTCCTAGAAGGGGAATTACCGGGCCAAACAGTATGGAACATCTTTAGGTCTCTTAATGAATATTATTTCCCTAAATGCTTTCCAGAAGAGAATATGATCATTTAAATTCCCACCAGCAGCATATGAAAATGGCTATCTCATCATATTCTTTCATTGAGTACTATCCCTCTTTCAAATCTTTTCTCCTTCGACATGCTAAAGAAGGTATTTCTTGCAGTGTCAATTTGTATTTCTTTTATCATTAATGAGTTTAGACTTTTAAAATAGATTCATTAAATTTGTTTTCCTAATTTTTGAATACCCAGTTCATATACTATACTCACTTATCTATTACGTTTTCAATAGGGGTCCTATCTTTATTTCCATGAGTTCCAGAAATTTATATATTAAGTATATTAGCCACCTGTCTTATTTTATACTCATATTATTCTTAGTTTTTGCTTATGATTTTTGGTTATGATTTTTGATGATGTTAGTGGTCCCACTCAAAATTTTTGTCAGTACTATAAAGACATTTGGAAATATATCAGGAGTAAAATTTCAGAGACAGGGAAAGCTAGCAATAGTGAGCTAAGCCTAAAGCCTTTTACCAGGATGGTAGAGTCAGAATTTTCATCTTTGGCCTGCTCAGCAATTACTATGTGTTCAAGAACGGGTCCCATGTTTATCTTCTGCCTGTTTCCCCATGTATCAAATACAGATACATATTAAAATTTTATGAGACTCCTAGATGACATCAGTATAATTAAATGCAAAGTATGCCTATAAGCTATTTTAGTATACATATTATGTGGAAAGTACAGAACCATTTTCTTTCTTTTTATATATTTGTAGGAGATAAAAATGTAATAAAAATGCATACATTATTATACTTTTATGGTAAAACTAAACTTATTATATTAAAAAAAACAATTCCCTAAAAGAAAAGATGTTATTATTGAAAACAGATGTAATTGTATTGGATGTAATGCCCTGGGAAAATTAAAGAAGAAAGACGCCTTAATTAATGAAAAGGATTCATTCTAAATATACCCTTTCTTTATCAGACACAGCTATGCTTTCTGAAACCTCACCCCTCTTGTTAGTTAATAGCAGAATTCACAAATGTTCTTTATGAATTTAAAGTGTTTTACTTATATCATGTTGCTTTCTTTGGATTATGAAATCATAGACTCCTTATAGACCTGGAAGATTTGAAGACCCTCTTGTCTAGTTTTATAGTTCTGAGAACTGAGGCCCAAGGAATTTCAATATTTTCTCAAAAACTAGTTATTTCCGGCGGGGTGCGGTGGCTCATACCTGTAATCCCAGCACTTCGGGTGGCTGAGGTGGGCGGATCACGAGGTCAAGCGATTGAGACCATCCTGGCCAACATGGTGAAACTCCGTCTCTACTAAAAATATAAAAATCAGCTGGGCATGGTGGTGCGTGCCTGTAGTCCCAGCTACTCCAGAGGCTGAGGCAGGAGAATTGCTTGAACTTGGGAGGTGGAGGTTGCAGTGAGCTGAGATCGTGCCACTGCACTCCAGTCTGGCGACAGAGCGAGACTCCGTCTCAAGATCAATCAATCAATCTAACTAACTAACTAACTAACTAACTAACTAACTAGTTATTTCCGAAAAACGAATGCTAGGGCCCAAACCAGAACCTGAAATCTCTTGCTTTCTACTCTGGAGTTCTTCCATAGCTCCCACACTGAGTAAACAAAGTTAGTAAGTAAATTCAAAGCACAGCTACCTCAAAAATGAAAAACAGAACACTTCAAAATGTGTACTTTTTAGCATAAGGTCCATTATCCAAGAGCCTAATGCTTTCTTGTTCTACCAATGATTTGCTTGTGTTTCCAATATATAGGTAACAGGAGAGTAGTATCCAAACTCTAGCATGTGGAAAATTGTGTGTTCAAAAAGAGGTATAAATTATGGCTTTTAGAGAGTATATTTGTCATTTACCTATAGAGTGGCTTCTGCTTTGCAAGACTTTCTATCAGATGTCACAAGGAAAAACTTTTGGAGGTATCTTCTATTTGCTACTTAAGAAAAAATATATGTATACATCTGAAACCCTCTTTTAAATTTACTTCAAAGGAAAAAATATCTGCTGCAAAGACTCTTCAGATTATTTATGAAAAATGAATTGTCATTTCATTTTAGAACAAGCTAAACAAAGCCATAAAAAGCATTGCTCAGAACTGTCAGAGATGCATACAGCTTTTAAATCAGAAAGGCTGCTGTATTTTAAGCCAGTGCTTTATTATTCCACACTATGTAAGTAATTGAAATGATGAATGAAAAACACAACATTCTAGCATATATAGTGATAAACATGCTATCAACACTCTTGTTAACTGCCGCAGAGCATGACGAATGAAACTGATCCACTGACCTTTGTGAAATAAACTACTGTCTGTAGGCTGTGTGGAAAGCTTGTTATTATCTAAATTTATTTTCAGTTAGAGGGACTGTTGTTTGGACAATGTATAGTTTCAGTAGCTATCAATAAAAAAGGACTCAATTAAATGCTATTAATTTAGTGACTTCCCCTGAAAACATGTTTTATCCATGCAAAAATATCTCTATAGACATATTGGAAGATAGAGAGTCTAAAGCTTTTTGAGAATCTTTCTGAAAATTTATCAGAAAATGAGATATTGAGTGCAGAATTGTTGAAGAACAGTCACTATATTTAACTCTATTTGACTCAGTGAGCCCAGCTTAGCAAAGCTGCTTGCTTTTGTTTTTTGTTTTTTTGTTTTTGTTTTTGGTCACACACTCTTATGGAACATTAAAGTGTTCTAATCAAATTATCATAAACTACAGTGCCAGTACTGGCAGTCATCTTTTCCATTTTCTTAAATTAAGTGTTTATCGTTTGTTCTTTGAAAACTTAGGCCAATAAATTGTTGCATAGATGACATAATGAATTGTGTAGGCTTTCCACTCTATGCCCATTTCGAAGGTGAATAAGCTCAGCTGTAGAGGGAGAGTATATTCAAGTTCCTTAGCAGGTTGAAAGGGTAAATGGCAGAAGGCACAACATCTAGAATTCATTTGCTGGCACCAAGTCCAGAGTTCTCTCTAGAACCCAATGCTAAGAATGAGTTTCATCTATAGAAGCACTGGACAAAAGTAAAACTTGGTGTTTTCATTTTGCCACATTTTTCTTAATGAAAATAGAAACAGATATGTTAAATAACTAAATTTACCAAACAGTTCTTTTTTGGGAGTTAATTCAGCAGGAAACCTATTATAGTTTCCCCTTTCTAGGTCAAGAAAAAAACATTCTAACAGCACTAGGGGATTTTGAAATACATATCATATCTCTCAAAAGAGAATTACACAATCAGAAAAATGATTGCTTAACCTGTGATTAGAGAAATGCAGACTGCATTATGACAGCCTAGTGCGTTGCCAGTCTAGCTTTGACGTTAACTCGACATGTGTCTCAGTCCAGGGAGTTGATCCCACCAAATTATTTTTTTGCCCTATGTTTTGTGATGCTTACAGAAAAGAATGATGTTGGCTGCACCAAGAGTAGCATGAAGGGTCTTCATGGTGCAGAGCAGTAGAATGGAGTGGGGACACATACCTTCTACAGGGACAAAGATAGTTCCTGACAAATATCAAAATAAGGTGACCACTCTATGGTAATCACCTGGCAAATTCTGCCCCCAAATGGAACATTTTGTTAAATTAGAGAAGGCAACATTTCCTAACATGAGACTGTTTAAGAATTTAACTACAGGTCGAATGGGAAATAGAAACACAAACAGAATGACAGTGATCACCTAGGGTGGCAACTATCACCCAGTGTTCTGAAGATTATGTCTATTCAGATTGAACTTTAAATTTGCACTTGTAAACATTCAGCAACCAGGAATGGCTGTTCCATTGGAACCAACTCTAACCATTCCCAGAACATTAATCAAAGACTGCCAAGTCAACATTCATTCATAGCTAACTATTAACTGATATTTTCTACAGGATTATGTTTTGAGCTTTCAAATTATAATTATATAAGTGAGATAGACAGAAATCTTTATTGGGGATGGAAAGGATAATGTGTAAATCAGCAAGCTGCTTGTTCTGTAGTTATTTCCTTCTTTCAGTTCTTGGTATTTTAGGTTACCATGCATATGTGTGAATGGTAAAGCTGAACCCTCAACAACTCTGCTAAAATCATTTAGCTTGTTTACATATTAATTGTTCCATTTCAGACTAATGTTTTATTTAACCCAGGTTATTATCCTTAATGGACATAATTTTAACCCTTTTAAGCCTTAATATTTTATCAGAATTATAAAAAGGGTGACAAAATGGGAACAAAGATAGAATCTGATTCACAAAGTAGTAGTGGGTGGTAGGAGATAACATCCATGAAGCAAGTGTTCAGCACAGAGGTTGACATGCACTAAGCACTCAATAGTTCTATTAGTATTATTAATGATGTGTTAAGGCTATGAGGATGAGTGTGTGTGCGTATGCATGTGTGTATGTGTTTTGCCTATATGAGCTTGTCTGTTTAGTTTTCAATAATTTGGGTGCTTTAAAACAAAACATTTGAAGTTTCTAAAAATGCCTAACAAGAGCGGATTTCACTATGACAAACAAATAAGCAAACATTGCCTTTAGAACTGACGTAGTATGGATGTATATTATAAATATTTATTGTAGATTGTTTGGAAATTGTATATTAAATCTGAGAACTTTGATAGAAGAGGGTTTTGGTCTGAAACATATAAATAGAGGTGAATTAAAGCAAACAGAACCTATGATCCTTCACTTGTACTATTGTTTATTAGTGGTTATTGTGGAAACTTTTAAATTAATTTCTTCTCTGGCAGAAAATACATATAAATATTACATTTCATTAAAAAAAGTTTTCTAACAATGATTATTCTCTATTATCTCACTAATAAGGTCTTTAAAGTATCTTTTCTCTTTCATTTCTAACCTATAATGATAAAAACTACCATGAGAAATTTTTCTTATTGTCCTAGGTTTCCAAAAATTATACTCTACATATCTCAAAAATTTCCTGTCATTAAAATTGCACTTGTATTACAGGGGGAAAATTCTCATTTCATCAATGAGCCCTAAAAATGCTGGTTGGACAGTGCCCAAAGCCTTATGTCCTGATTGAATTATAACCAGGCACCTCGCTCTGCTGCAGTCAACTCTTAGGGTGTTCACCAAACAATTTCTGGGCAAAGGAGCAATTCAGGACAAAATAAGCCATGTTTTAAATTTATTCCTAGTCATGTGTAAGAGGGACCAGAAGCAGGAAGGTGGAGTTCCCTGGCTGTCTTTTGGGCTTCTTTCTGTGCCATTCATTCATTTAATTTTCAACAATGCTTGGCCTGTTTGCTCTCTCCTGAGAGCTAGGGGTCCAGTGGTGAGCAAAATCAGATGCTAACCTTATACTCATGGAATTTAGAGAGTTTAGGAGGAATGTGAATAGTAATAAAAACAAATTATGAGTATCAGTGTAAAATTGCAACTGTGAGAAGAGCTGCACAGGAGAGATTACCGGTACCTAGCCAGAGACATCAGGAAAGGCTCTCCGGGGGAGATACTGTTTGACCTAAAGTCTAAAAGGATGAGATGGAATTCCTTAACAGAAAGACCTTTTAGCAGGATGGGATGTAGTGACAGCAAAGAACCAAAAGAAGGATGCAATGGCCAGAACAGATTGTTGAGGGGCAATGTGGTATGGGAAGAAGCTGGAGATGTAAGCAGTAGCCAGAGAATTCTGGCCTTCATACACCATGGTAAGGGGTTCCCTCTTTATCCCCAAAGCCATGAGAGACCTTTAAAGGGCTTCGAGTAGTGGTATGACATGGTCAGATTTGCATTTTGGAAAGATGCCCACTCTGGCTGCAAGGTTGAAACAGGTTGTAGGGAGCAATGATGGTTGGGGAGAGATTAGTTAGGGAGTTACTTCTGAATCCACATGAACCGGGAGAGTGGCCTAAAGTAGCATTGTGGTGGAGGTGGAGAGGAATGGTTATATTTAAGAAGAGTTCCATTTGGAGAGTGGGGGAGAGGGGGTCAGGAGTGAGGCCTAGTTTTCTGGATATGAGACTGGAGAAATGGGGATACCATTTGTTGAGTTAGGAAGCAACGGAGGTGGAAGACCTGGTTTTCAGTAAATGATCATGAATTTTTGTTTCTAATACATTGAGTTTGTAGTTTCTTTGAGGCCCCTGAGAGGAGCTGTCAAGGAAGATTTCAGGTATTGGGGGTCTATTTAGGGATCCCCTGCACTCTGGGCCACCACCATGCCTGGCCTTTTGGGGGACATTTTAATTTCCCTCAGAAACTTTGGAATCTATGTTGGGTTTAGATTTTGGAGGTGAATCCTTTGGCACCAGCCTGTGCTAAATTTCCTCTTAGAAGTTCCACCAGCCCCTAAGGGTCCTGTTAGAACAGGACTCCTCACTCCTCTCCACACATAGCTGCCTTGAACTTTTACCCCATGTCTAGTATCTCCTTAAGTCTTCTTTGAGCAACAGGGTGTGATGACTCCTGGAAATTCTATCCTCAACGCTGGTCAGTTTCTTTCCGTCTTATCTAGTCTGTCTGTACCATATTCACTAGCAGGCTGTTAGATCTGGTTCTGTTTGTCAATTTGCCTGTGGATCTGTGCTTTGTTGTTTGATGAGGGGCCTTTAATGGTAACCTCTTCTTCCAAGGGCGTTATTAGTTTCCTGTTGCTTCTCAGCTGCCTCCAGCCTAGACTTCTCATTTCATTTTATTTCAGCTGGAGCTACTTATTAAATGTCATGATAACGTCCTGCTTATCAGTAGGCATTTCTGCAGTTCGCAGCTATGGGTAGACCCGAGAATATTGACAAGTGTTGAGCTTAGTCATATCATTAGGTTCTGTTGGATAGTTTGTCTCTTAGGTAACTACTTCAAAGCAAATTTCTAGAATCCTGTACTTTCAATTTTATAACAACAACAACAAAAATACTCGGCAAATACAGTAATAATGACAAAGCATTTCCTCTCAAAAGAGCAAGATCATTTTCAGCATATAGATGTCTATTTTTTTACCATTGACTGACTCTTTCATATACTTTTTAATTTATTTGACAAATATTTGTTAGGCCCGTCTCATGGGTTGAATTAGAAGGAAGAATTCCTTCTATTTCCTTCTATGTCTTTCACTTAGAAATTGACCAAGGATATTCCTGCTGTCCAATTAATGCAGGGAAAAATTAATGGTTCAAATGCTGCTGGCAGCAATAAAGTTACCTAATTTTTACCCAATTTTTCAAAAACTTAATCCTCAAAGAAAAAAGAAGAAAAGAAAGCCCTTATTCACTTGTTAGAAACACTTTATTGATTTATTTCTCAACATCCCACTTCTGGTATATTAAAAATGCTGACTGGAATGTTTATAAACCTGTAAGTTTCATTCACAATTCTGTGTGAATCTACCTTGTCATAAGATTTTTATTTTTGTCTACCTTAAGTTTAGGCTGCACAGATAACTTGGCTCACTGAGTCATCTTTTAATTATAATAGATATGTCTATGATAGATAATTGAATTAAAACACCTTGAAGATATTTGCAAAAATAAAATGAGATATTTCTCGATGTTTTCCAATTATCACCCTCTGAATTTTACAAGAAAGAAGGAGTGTTATATTCAAAGTGGCTCATACCTGTAATCCTAGCAATTTGGGAGGCTGAGGTGGGTGGATTGCTTGAGCCCAGGAGTTTGAGACCAGCCTGGGCAACATAGTGAAACCTTGTCTCTACAAAAAATGCAAAAATTAACCGAGTATGGTGGCATGCGCCCTTAATCCCAGCTACTCAGGAGGCTGAGGTAGGAGGATCACGTGGAGGTGGCAGTGACCAGGGATTGTGCCACTGTACTCCAACCTGGGCAACAGAACAAGACCCTGTCTCAAATATCAAACAAAGCAAACAAACAAAAAATAAACAACAACTCAACAACTCAAACTCAACAAATGGATATATGAAGAAACTGAGTCATAGAGCAGTGAAATTTCTATCAAAGATTATTCAATGGTTTGGCTACAGAAACGGATAAAGCCTTTAGTAGGGAAATGAAACAGTGCAAATGGATGCAGCTACCTACAGTCAACCTCCATGATCTCCTCCCTGATGATTCTATAATTGTTTTTCCTCATTTTGAGTTTTTATCACACACTAAATCACAGTCCTTCTTCTATTGTTTACTTTTGTTTAAATACCGTTTATAATTGTTTAAAGTTATTTTTCGTCTATCCGTGGTTTTGGACATAGATTGTGGCTGCTGGGGAGCAAGGACTACAACTTTTGTTTATTTTTTATCTCAGTGTATGGGGTACAGAGATAAGCATGTGCTTAGGGGGCAGTGGATGTTTAGTTGGTTTATACGTCTGTGTTTTGTATTTTGTATTGTTTGGAGTGATAAGCTTCGGACATAACTGTTGATTTGATGGTCAGTAAAGAAACCCAAGACCAAAGAAGTCTCTTGTCTGAGTCTCTCATCCTGCCGTATCTGCAGGCAGGTACTATAGTAGGAAGAGAAGAAAAAGCATGTTTTAGGATACACTTTTGAAAAACTTAGGTGTCAGAACTTAACACTGGTCTTCCAACTTCAAATTCCATATGTTGTCTACCTGTTCCTTCAAAAACACAGGCTGGGCATTTGGGATATAGAGTCAAATTCCCAAATATCCTGGGAGTTTATATTATGTACAGAAATATTTTCTAACATTAAAATCAAGAAATGGGAAAACAACTAAAATGCTTTTACAGTGGTTTACAAATTTAAAAAGATAATTGAATATTGTAATATATCAGTAGTGAAAGTGATTAAAAAAAACAGTTCCAAATCCTGATTTTAAAATAAATCCTTGCCATTGTGGAAATACTCAATTTTTATTTCTTCACTCAAGTACTTCAGTTTATGTTCCAGTTTATGAGCAGCCAGTTGTTGAAATATTAGTGCCTAGTCAAGGTCAAACACCTCACAGAAGGAACATTATTCTAAAATGCAACACTTCTGTGCAACTGGAGTGTGTATTTCATGAGCAGAATCCATTTGATCGGATTCTCTCCTATTCACAAAACCCAGACTCATCTTGAAGTGATAGTAACAATGCTCTCCAACAAGTATGGAATCATCTATGATCCACTTCTTTAGATATTATCTCATTTGGCCCTTAGTTGGGTAGAAGAGTCCTTATTCTTCTGCTCTTGGTTGGGTAGAAAAGTCATTATTACTAACATGCACATTTGAAACTGAGGATCTCAAAGCCATTGTCAAACTAGTTATTGTTCAAGGCACAAGTTGATAAGAGTATTGGGGTTCATTTAATCAAATGCTTATCATGTGTCAGAATGATCAACTAGCATTAGGTTTTTTATACATTAGATAATATATAAAAAGTTATATTTTATATATAAGATAAAGTATATGCATTAAGAACATGGGTTCTGGTTTCAAATCCCCATGTAATCTCTACTAATTCTATGACTCTGGGCAAGTATAAAAACGTTTAAACATGAAGAAAATAATATCACTTACTTTCTAGAAAATTTAATAAGTTAAGGGATATAAGGCTCTTAGCACATATTCAGCACTCAATAAATAAAGCTCTCAGTAGTTTAACCTAAACCACCCACACACACACCTCACACAAACAACAGCCCTTTGAGTAGAGCTATATTTTAACCTTCTTTCTTTGTAATCACTCCTTGGCTAATCTCATCCAGTCTTATGAGTCTGAATACTGTTTATTCATTGATGATTTCCAAATGTATATCTCCAATCTGGACCTCTTCCCTGAACTTGTATATCTAACTGCCTACTTGACACCTTCTTCTGTATGACTAATAGGCATCTAAAATGTAACATATCCAGAAATGAGTTCCTGATGTTCTCCCTCATCCAGCAGCTCCTGCAACCTTCCTGCTCCTAGGTCACGGCAACGCCACACTTCCAGTCACTCAGGCCAGAAACATTTTTGTTCTTGACATCTCTTTATACTGCCTGCTTCTCTCTTACGCTCAACATTGGGTCTAGAGGTAAAATCTGTTGTCTACTTGCAAAATATGTATCACTGTGTAACATACTATACATCATACTGTTTTGTCTTATTTATTGTCTGCTCCCCATTAGAAGGTAAGCTTCATGAGAGGAAATCTTTCTTTCTTTTTTTTTAACTTTTATTTTAAGTTCAGGGGTATATATGCAGGTTAGTTACATAGGTAAACTGTGTCATAGGGATTTTTTGTACAGATTATTTCATCACCCAAGTATTAAGCTTAGTATCTGTGAGTTATTTTTCCTGATCTTCTTCCTCCTCCCAACCTCCTCCCCTGATAGGCCCCAGTGTATATTGTTCTGCTCTATATGTCTGTGTGTTCTCACCATTTAGTTCCCATTTATAAATGAGAACATGTGGCATTTGGTTTTCTGTTCCTGCCTTAGTTTGCTAAGAATAATAGCCTCTAGCTCCACCCATGTCCCTGCAAAGGACACGATCTTGTTCTTTTTATAGCTGCATAGTATTCCATGGTGTATATGCACCACGTTTTCTTTATCCAGTCTGGCATTGATGGGCATTTAGGTTGATTCAATGTCTTTTTCTGTTAGGAATAGTGCTGCAATGGACATACGGGTGCATGTGTCTTTATAATAGAATGATTTATATTCCTTTGGGTATACACCCAGTAATGGGATTGCTGGGTCAAATGGTATTTTTGTTTTTAGATCTTTGAGAAATCACCACATTGTCTTCCACAGGGGTTAAACTAATTTACACTCCCACCAACAGTGTACAAGTGTTCCTTTTTCTCCACAACCTCATCAGAATGTTGATTTTTGACTTTTTATTAATAGCCATTCTGATGGGTGTGAGATGGCATCTCATTGTGTTTTGTTTTTGTTTTTGTTTTTGTTTTCTGAGATGGAGTCTCGCTCTGTTGCCCAGGCTGTGCAGTGGCACTATCATGGCTCACTGCAACCTTCACCTCCCAGGTTCAAGTGATTCTCCTGCCTCAGCCTCCAGAGTAGCTGGGACTACAGAGAGTAGTCCAATTTTTGTATATTTAGTAGAGATGGGGTTTTGCCATGTTGGTCAGACTGGTCTTGAACTCCTGACTTCAGGTGATCTGCCCACCTTGGCCTCCCAAAGTGCTGGGATTCCAGGCATGAACCACTGTGCCTGGCCTCATTGTGGTTTTGATTTGCATTTCTCTAATGATCAGTGATATTGAGCTTTTTTTCATATGATTATTGGCCACATGTATGTCTTCTTTTGAAAAGTGTCTGTTTATGTCCTTTCTCCACTTTCTAATGGGGTTGTTTATGGGTTTTTTTTTCCCTGTAAATTTGTTTAAGCTCCTTATAGATCCTGGATATTAGACCCTTGTCAAATCTATGGCTTGCAAAAATTTTCTTCCATTCTGTAGGTTGTCTGTTCACTTTGTTGTAGTTTCTTTTGCCGTGCAGAAACTCTTTAGTTTAATTATATCCCATTGTCAATTTTTGCTTTCCTTGCAATTGCTTTTGGTGTCTTCATCATTAAATCTTTGCCTATGCTTATGTCTTGAATAGTACTGCCTGAGTTGTCTTCCAGGGTTTTTGTAGTTTTGCATTTTATGTTTAAGTCTTTAATGTATCTTGAGTTAAGTTTTGTATATGGTGTAAGGAGGGGGTCTGGTTTCAATCTTCTGCATATGGCTAGCCAGTTATCCCAGCACTATTTTTTGAATAGGGAATCCTTTCCCCATTGCTTGTTTTTGTCAGGTTTGTCGAAGATTCAGATCATTGTAGGTGTGCAGTCTTATTTCTGGGTTCTGTATTCTATTCCATTGGTCTATGTGTCTATTTTTGTACCAATACCATGCTGCTTTGGTTACTGTAATCTTGTAGTATAGTTTGAAGTCCAGTAGCGTGATGCCTTCAGCTTTATTCTTTTTGCTCAGGATTGCCTTGGCTATTTGGGCTTTTTGGTTTCCTATGCATTTTAAAAGTTTTTTTTCTAGTTCTGTGAAGAATATCAATGGTAGTTTAATAGGAATAGCATTGAATCTATAAATTGTTTGGGGCAGTATGACCATTTTCACAATATTGATTCTTTTTACCCATGAACATGGAATGTTTTTTCATTTGTTTGTATCATCTCTCATTTTGTTCATCAGTGTTTTATAGTTCTCCTTTAAAAGATCTTTCACCTCTGTAGTTAGCTGTGTTCCTAGCTATTTTATTCTTTTTGTGACAATTTTGAATGGGAGTTCATTCCTGATTTGGTTCTCAGCCTGAGTGTTGTTGGTATATTAGGAATGCTAGTGAGTTTTGCACATTGATTTTGTATCTTGAGACTGCTGACGTTGCTTATCAGCTTAAGAAATTTCTGGGCTGCAACTATGGGGTTTTCTAGAGGTAGGATCATGTCTTCTGCAAACAAGGATAGTTTGACATCCTCTCTTCCTGTATGTGTGGCCTTTGAGAGTAAATAATTTTTATAGGCTTTATATACTAATTCATAGTGCTTAAAACAGTCCCTCATACATAACAAGTGCTCAATAAATATATGTTGAATGAATGAATAAAAAATAACGTTATTTAATAGGTGAAGAAGCATAGACTCAGAGAGGCTGAGTAACTTGCCCAAGTACAGGAGCAGGTAAGCAATGGCATCTATGTTTATGTGACTCCAAAGCCCACATTTATCAATACTCTACATTTTGTACAGGTTAATTTCTGGATCTTGACCATAGCTTGGATGCGTCATCAAGTACACATTAATATAATGAGGTCTTAGAACATCCTCAAGAAATAAAGATTTCTTATAACAAAATCAGTCAATGTTCTAAAAATATATTTTTCAAGGGCAGGTGCTCACTGACCAGAGTGCAGAGAGGAATGGGAAGGTTGAGAGGGATGGGAAACGGACTTCTGATCTTGCCAGAGTTCCCAGATTCCTGAGAAGGAGGCATGCCTTACTCAGGCTGGGAAGGCACCCCTTCTCTTCTTCACATTCTTCCTATTTTCCTCTTTGCTTGTGTCCATCTTGTCTTTCCATTTTCTCCCACCTCCCTTCTTATCCTTTCCTTCTCTCTTGAGCTTTGTCTCTATCCTCTTGCCCCAAGCTGCTCTCTTTTCTCTTTATTTTGTGAGAAGCTCCCTCCCCCCATATATGAACATCAGGGCTGCCCAGTGTGGCTCATATAATACGTGAACCTTGGCCCTTGAATCCCTGAAATTTCACATGAGAAAATAATTTTAAATGAATGTTAAGCGACCTTAGGATAGGCAAAGATTTTATAAAGAGGTCATAAAAGCAAAGGTTGATAAGTTAGACTTCATTAAAATAAGAAATCCTGATCACCAAAAAACACTAAAGAAATTGAAAATGCATGCCACAGACTAGGAAAATATATTTGCCATACATGTATCTAACAAAAGGTTTATGTCCAGAATATGTAAAATACCCTACAAACAATAATAAAGAAAACAATTCAATTAAAAATGAACAAATCGGCCGGGCGCGGTGGCTCAAGCCTGTAATCCCAGCACTTTGGGAGGCCGAGGCGGGTGGATCACGAGGTCAGGAGATCGAGACTATCCTGGCTAACACGGTGAAACCCCGTCTCTACTAAAAATACAAAAAATTAGCCGGGCGTGGTAGCGGGCGCCTGTAGTCCCAGCTACTTGGGAGGCTGAGGCGGGAGAATGGCGTGAACCCAGGGGGCGGAGCTTGCAGTGAGCCGAGATCGCGCCACTGCACTCCAGCCTGGGAGACACAGCGAGACTCCGTCTCAAAAAAAAAAAAAAGAACAAATCTTGAACAGACACTTCACAAAAGAATATATGCAAAAGGCCAATAAGTACATGAAAATATTCTCAACATATTTTTTTTTGTCAGGGAAATGTAATGAGATCCCACTATACATCCACCAGAATGACTAAAATTTAAAAGACCTTCAATACAAAGTATTGGCAAAGACACAGAGTAACGGAAACTGTCTTACATTGGTGGTAGGTGTATAAATTGATACAACCACTTGGGAAAGCTAAACATAAGTCTATCCTATGGCCCAACAATCCCATCCCTAGGTTGAAAAAAATGAGAACATACGTTCACTAAAGACATGTACAAGAATGTCCATAGTAGCTATATTTATAAGAGAAAAAATTGGAAATAATCCTTATATCTGCCAACAGAATGGATAAATAAATGTGGTATATCCACACAATATAACACCACACTGCAATAAGAATGAGCTATACCTATGTATACAACACGAATGAATCTCATAGACATATGTTGATCAAGAGAAACCTGACACAACAGTGTGCACACATACTCTATAATCCATTATATGATGTCTGAAAAAGGCAAAAGCAATCAATGCAGACAGATGTCAGAATAGTGGCGACCTCTGCTGTCTGGAATGGGGCACAGAGGGACCTTCTTTGATACTGAAAATGTTTTAAGTCTTAATCTGGGTGGTGTTACACCGGGGCATATGAGTATGAGAAATTGTCAATCTACATACTTTTTTAAAACATAATTTACTGTATATATGTTACACCTAAATTTAAAAATAACATATCTTTGGATGGTATTTACTATCCAAAGATTTATACATAGGTATTCAGGCTCTAGTCATAATAACCCCAAACTAGAAATTACCCAAATGTGAGTCAGCAAGTGAATGGATAAGCAAACTATTGTACATCTGTACAATGAACTATTACTTAGCAAGAAAAAGGACTAAACTGTTGAAAATGTGGCAGCATACATGAATCACAAAATCATTATGCTAAGTGAAAAAAGCCAGACACAAAAGATGACACACTATATGATTCCATTTACATGAAGTTAAGAAAATGTCAACTAATTTATAGTGACAGGAAGCAGACCAGTGACTGGTTGCCTGGGGTCCAAGAAGGAGGGAGGGGGGAACTGAAAAAAGGCTTGAGAGCATTGTGTGTCAGGGGGTGATAAAAATGCTCTGTGTTTTGATTGCCTCAGTGGTTTCCCAGGTGTATACATGTTAAAATGCGTTAAACTGTACCTTTTGAAGAGATGCAGTTTATTTTCCATGAATTGTATCTCAATAAAGCTGATGAAAATACATATCAAACTAAGAATACTCAAAGTCTTGGGCTTGACCAAAGAGGCCCAGAGAGCACTAGCTCAATAAACTTCAGTTTACTTCCTAAGACTCCACGCCCCAAATAAAATTCAAGTTTCCCTGAGAAGGATGTGTGTAAGGGAGAGGAATGGTCCCACCTGCTTTGTTTTGAAGAATGTGGGTTGGGAGTAGAGAGCAAAAATGGATGGTAGAGGAAGACATGTATCAGTCAGGGTCAGAAGACAGACACCACACCAGTCACTTCAACTACTGTGAACCGTGTAATTGAAAAAGCACAAAAGAGAACACGGAGGAGTCAGGGATGTAGCTACTGCAGAATGCAGCTACCCTCATGAAGGTTGGGGAACAGAGGGGAAAGATTAGAATAATTAAATCTTAGAAACTCAGAGTCTGGTTTTGGGGCCTGAGACCCATGCCCCTGACGAGGAGGCCCAGGCTGGCTGGTGCTGGTGTCTCTGAAGGGGCAATGAGGCTAGTTTCTCAAGTATCAGAGAGACTGCAAACTGGATTCTGCTGCTGCTATAGAAAGAAGCTGCTAATGCTGGGGTGAAGAGGCATTGCTGGGTGACACTAACAGGAAGAGGAGGCAAACAGGCAAAAGCACATCCCTTCTCCTTCCACCAGCCTTGCTGTATTCCTCCAGTGTCCCCACTGGTAGAGTCCAACAGCTGGGAAGCCAAAATGCAGCTTGCAGCATTCCAGGTCCAACATCATAAAACATAGTATAAAAAGGGGCAAGGGGCACTTTGGAGTTGAGATTGAGCCTTAGACTATTTTGGGTTTAACTCTTGGCTTTGCCTTTTACTCACTGTGGGACCTTAAACAAGTTATTCAACCTCCCTGGGCCTCAGATCTACAAGAGTAAAACGAAGGTAACATTCCCTTATAAGTTTATGTTAGTGAGCCTTCAGTAAATGGACTCTACTATTTCATTTCTTTGTTTATGTAGCACCAGCTCCCCTCCTCCCCCAACAATGTTCTTTCCTAAATCCTTCCCAGCGCTGTGGCCCAAATTACCTCAACCTTGGGATGGCTCTTCTCTGAGGGGCTTGCCAGTTCCCTCATAAGGAGCCACCAATGGTTTGAGATTCTGAGAACTAGCATGTGGTGGAGTTAGATTGTGGTCTGTGGTGTATCACTTGGATTTCAATCCTGGGGAAGCAGTGAATTAAGCAGCTGGCCTGTGATCCTTTTCTCTCCTTGTACCAGGAGGACAGTCCTGGGAGCAAAGAAAGCAAATGGTTGAATGTAATCTTCTTATAAACATGCTCATAATTGACCTTCTGGAAAATAAACTAATGAGATTTGCTAGGAGGAGAGTCCATTTTAGCAGGAATGACCCTGGATTAGAATTGCTTATGGAAAACTAAAGTAGAATATATGGATTTATAAGGCCTGGCTTCCTGGACAATTTTGTTTAAATCTTATAATGATCTGGGCATAAAATGGAGATGATTTATAACACCAAATCTCCCTACTGTATCAAGCAATCTACCAATCTCTTTAGAGACCCCATCATTGCTTTGGGCCAGAGAATGCATGTCTGTCCCAGGGAGGATGACCTGGGAACCATACTCCATGTGCTGGGTCTCTCCCTGCTTCACCAGGGACTCTTGATTAGTCAATGTTCTCCAGGGAAACAGAACCAATGAGGAGACTTACATACAGATTTATTTTAAGAATTGGCTCATGCCATTATGGAGGCGGGCAATGACAAGTCCCAAGATCTGCAGTCAACAAGCTAGAAATGCAGGAGGGCCAATGGGGTAGTTCCAGTCGAAATGCTAGCAGGCTTGAGACCCAGAAAGAGGCAATGTTTCAGAGTTTGAAGACAAGAAAGATCTGATGTCCCAGTTCAAGGCAGTCAGGCCAGAAGAATTCCTTCTTATTCAGAGAAGGGTCGGCTTATGTTCTATTCAGGCTTTCCACTGACTGGAGGAGGCCCAGCCACATTAGGGAGAGCAATCTGCTTTATTTAGTCTCCTGATTCAAATGTTAACCTCATCCAGAAACACCCTCACATATACCCCTAGAATAATGGTTGACCAAATGTCTGGGCACCCTGTGGCTCAGTCAAGTTGACTCATAAAATTAACCTTCACAGCCTCTTAATTACTGTGTCCTTAAAATTATTAGTAAATTTTGATACTGAGTGACAGAGAAACCCAAACTAACTCTTAGTTTTTAACATGGCCAGCCATGCTTTTTCAGTGAACAAGGTATTCTTGAGCCCAAATTAAAAGGGGCTCTAGAGGCGCTTTACAGTGTGTATCAGACACATTGGAGGGTTTTTTTTTTTTTTTTGAGATGGTGTCTCGCTGTGTTGCCCAGGCTAGAGTGCAGTGGCGTGATCTCGGCTCACTGCAAGCTCCGCCTCCTAGGTTCACACCATTTTCCTGCCTCAGCTTCCCAAGTAGCTGGAACTACAGGCGCCTGCCACCACGCCCAGCTAATTTTTTGTATTTTCAGTAAAGACAGGGTTTCACCGTGTTAGCCAGGATGGTCTCGATCTTCTGACCTTGTGATCTGCCCGCCTCGGCCTCCCAAAGTGGAGTTTTAATTCACTAAATAATATCTATATTTCTGGAGTCTAAATCATATGTTTCTCTGGCTATTGTAAGTTTTGCTTCTCTAAAAGAATAGGAGTAAAGTGAGCACTTAACTTTCTTTTAAAAATAAGGGTTCTGGTCCCAGTTTTGCCACAAATGGACTGTGTGACCTTGAATACAACCTTCAACCTCTCTGAACCTCAATATCTTCATCTGCACAATGGCAGCAGTGGGGTGGCAGGTGTGATTATAATGCCTGAGTTGCCGTGAAAATCAAATGAGAGATGTAGGAAAATGCTGAATAAATTGTACAAAAGTACAAATTATATTTCTGTCAGAGGTGTCATCCTTTCTGTCTACAGCTATACATTCAAATAGAATGTCCCCATGATTTAAAAAACAACTTTCCATATTGTCCAGTGCTTTTACTAACAATGCCTAAACATGTAGTAAAAGTATGAATTCTCTCACTTACACTGATACTTACAGATCTCCAATTCATGTTTTCTAAAGCATATTTTTATTGAGGTTTGTTCCTCAAAAGTGAAATGTACAAGTCTTAAGTAAACAGTTCAATCACTTTTGACAAATGCGTATACCTGTGCAACCCATACCTCTATCAAGATATTGAAGATCTCTGTCACCCGAGAAAGTTCCCTGTGCCCTTCTAGACCATCACTCGTTTCAGAAATAACCATTGATCTGGTCACTTTTGCTTTGTATTAGTTTGGTCTGTTCTAGAACTTTGTATTCTCTTGTGTTTGGCTTCTTTCATTCAGCATGTTTTGGAAATTTAATCATATTGTTGTGGATATAAGTAACATTAGAATTTTTTTTAAAAAAGATGCCATTGTATGAATATGCCATAATTTCTTTATCCATACTACTGTTCATGGCCATTTGTATTATTTCTAGTTTTTAACTATCAAGAAAAAAACTTAAGAACAGTCTTATACAAGTGATTGTAAAAGCTTCTGTTTTCCTTTCTTCTGGAAGAATACATAGGACTGGAATTGCAGGGTCATAGTGTAGATGATGTACGTTTAACTTTTACGGAAACTGCCAGTTTCCCAAAGTGTATGAGGGATTCCATATCCTTGCCAACGCTTGGTGTTGTCAGATAGTTTTCAATGTAGCCATGGGTGTGTTCATGGTATCACTGATTTTTTTTTTTTTTTTAAACATTTTCATGGATTCTTAATCTGGTATCCATAGAACACTCTTGGGGTATGTTTGTGAAATTATACGCAAAACTTTACAGTTGCTTACATTATGTGTGTGTGTGGACAGAGTCTATAATTTTCAGCTTCTTAATGCAGCCCCTTCATCTCTTCAAGTGTTTACATTTATACAAAGGGCAGTCTCTAAATGTATGATTTCTGGTCAGTCCGATAGCATAGGCCATAATAAAATATCAGGAATCAACTATTTATGCTCTCACTTCTTATAGATTTTATTTTACTGTAAAATGCAGTTAAGTAACACAAATTCTCACTAACTCTTGATGTCTAAAAATACTATTTGGCCCAGATTTCTAGAATGTCCTCATGCATCCACAGCCCTTTCTATTATGAAAATCATCTCCTCTGGCCCTGTGTTATTAGAAAAGGAAATTTACATTTCTGATTTGATTAAAGAAAAATCAGTCATGCTAACTTTCACGGTGAATGTCTTTTGGCCTACCTGAAGCTCAGGCAAATAAAACAGGTAGGTGTAATTGCTGCAGACATTTGGCATGCCCTATAAGGCCCAATTTATGATTGTGATTAGCCTCATCATTGTAGACTTTGAGAAATTTGCTTCCTAGATTGTTGTTTATTTTCATGTGCATAATTTAGCAAAGGTTTTCAGAGCATCATTTTTATGTGTGTGAACTTAAAAACTAGTGAGCTTCAGAAAGGATAAAGTTTCCTTTTGCAAACCCTCACATTCACTGATAAAATTCACAATGAATGAATCAAGGATTAAAGAAAGAATTGAAAAATGTTTGCTCATTCTGTGGATGTCCTGTTTATGCCCAATTCATCATGTGCCATTAACTGACAATGGTCATTTCCCATATAATAATTTTAAAAAGAGCTAGCTTCTAGCATTCATCTTGGTAAATGTCTTTTTAAAATATATATTTTTTATTTTTTATTTTTGTGGGTACATAGTAGGTATATATATTTATGGGGTACATGAGGTTTTTTGGTATAGACATGCAATGTGTAATAATCACATCATGAAAAATTACGTATCTGTTCCTTCAAGCATTTATCCTTTGTGCTACAAACAATCTAATTATACTCCTTTAGTTATTTTAAAAGATGCAATTAAAATATTATTGACTGTAGTCCCCCTGTTGTGTCTCACTTATTTGTGGGATCTAAAACCAAAACAATTGAACTCATGGAGACAGAGAATAGAAGAGTGGTTACCAGAGGCTGGGAAGGGTAGTGGGGGGTGGGAGAGAGGTGGGAGTGATTAATGAGTAAGAAAAAAAAATGCCAGGCACAGTGGCTCCCGCCTGGGAGGCCAAGGTGGGTGGTTCGCTTGAGCTCAGGAGTTCAAGACCAACATGGGTGACTCAGCGAAACCTCATCTCTTCTAAAAATACAAAAATTAGCCAGGAGTGGTGACACATGCCTGTAATCCCAGCTACTTGGGAGGTTGAGGCACGAGAATCGCTTGAACCTGGGAGGTAGAGGTTACAGTGAGTTGAGATCATGCCACTGCACTCCAGCCTGAGTGACAGAGTGAGACTCTGTCTTAAAAAAAAAAAAAAAGAAGAAGAAGAACAAATAAGACCTAGAAATGTCTTTTGTTAGGAGTTTGGGTTTGATTAACAGCAACACAGAATTATGTGTTGGACAGCTATACTGCATCCAAATTGCTTGAGTATTAAAATAATGAATGAGATACAGTAGGATGGCACTATCATTCCAGACTACTAGAGTTGTCAAGGCATTAGTTCAGCTAGTTCAGTATCTCACTGATGGTCACTAGATATGAAGAGAGGAGAGGTGGAGCAGGGGAGAAAGTTCAGATATACTGTTGTTTCTTTGTAACAGCTTTATTGAGATCTAATTTACATACCATACAACTCGCCCATTTTTAGCATATAATTTAATGATTTTCAGTATATTCACAGAATTGTGCAACTGTCACCACAATTAATTTCAGAATATTTACAGCATCTCGAAAGAAACCTATACCCTTTAGCAATCACACCCGTCCCCCTCTTCCCCCAAGTGTTTCCAGCCCTAGCTAACCAGGAAACTACTTTCTGTCTCTATGGATTTGCCTATTGTGGACACGTCATAAATATGGAATCATAAAATAATGTAGTTTTTGTGACTATCTTCTCTCAATTAGCACAACATTATGAAGGTTCATCCATATTGTAACGTTTATTCATACATCATTCCTTTTTATTATTGAAGAATGTTCTATTGCATGGGCAAGACCACATTTTATTTACTCATTCATCATTGATAGATATTTATATTGTTTCCACATTTTAGCTGCTGTGAATAATGTTGCTATGAACATTTGTGTAGAACTTTTTAAACTTATGTTTTCAATTCTCTTGGGTATACATCTAGAAGTTGAACTGTTCGGTCTTGTAGAACGTCTATGTTTAACTGAGGAACTGCTAAACTGTTTTCTAAGCAGCTGCATAATTTTACAATCCCACCAGCTATGTATTGGAATTCTGAGTTCTTCACATCCTCCACAACACGTGTTATTGTCAGTCTTTTTTATTTTAGTCATTCTAAGGGGTATGAAGTGGTATCTTACTGTGGTTTTGAATGGCATTTATCTGATGGTAATAATGTTGAGCATCTTTAAAATTTTTTTTAATTTTTAAAACTTTTTGTGGGTACATAGTGGGTGTAGATATTTATGGGGTACATGAGATGATTTGACACAGGCATACAGTGTGAAATAAGCACATCATGGAGAATGGTGTATCCATCCCCTCAAGCATTTACCCTTTGAGTTACAAACAATCCAGTTACATTCATTATTTTAAAAATATACAATTGTTATTACTGACTATAGTCACTTTATTGTGCTTATAAAATAGTAGATCTTATTCATTCTTTCTAACTATTTTTTGTACCTATTAATCATTGCTACCTCTCCTCTAGCCCCCACTACCCTTCCCAGCCTCTGGTAACCATCCTTCTTCTCTCTCTGTCTGTTGAGGATCTTTTCATGTGCTTATATTCCATTTGTATATTATCTTCTTTGGATAAATGTCTATTCAGATCCTTTACTCACTTTTTAATTGACCTTTCTCTTATTGAGTTATAAGAGGTTTTTGATATGCTTTTAAGTAGTAGCATGAAGTGGAAACAAATGGCAATATGCTCATCTCCAAAATGATAATAAAATATACATATTGATTGAGATGCGTGGAATCACAGAACTTAGAGCTGAAAGTCGCCATAGAGATCTCCAGGGCAAAACCCTTTTTTCATAGATGAGGAAACAAATTATGATGAAGATTAAACGACCTCCTAAGAAGTTACAGCCAGGAGGTCAAAGAACCAAGACTCAAACCCCTGTGTTCTTATGCAGAATCTGCTACTTTGGCTGATAGACTTCATTGCCTGGAAATGCAACAAGATGCTCTGTGCTGCCAAGAATTCTTAGATCTTTGTTTGCCTCTTTAAAGATGAGTACAACATTCCTACTTCTTGCTGTAGCTTATACTGGGTTTCTGTTTTGGCCAGGACTAATGGATAATGAGTTACAGCGTACTTCTGAAGCTTGAGAGTGCATCAGAATCACCTGGTGAGCCTGCGAAAACACAATTGTGCCCAGCATACATGATATGTAATATCATGCTAAAAATTGACATAAATATATTTTTAAAACTACATATGATGCAGGAGTGCCATTGGCAAAGGTTGAATAATGTGTAGCACTTATTACATGACCCCAAATAAACATTTATTGAATGGAAATTGAAAAACATGATTTAATATATAACCTTAAAACCATGGTTCTGAAACCTCAGCATGCATGAAAATTATGCACGACTTATTAACACACATACTGCTGAGCCCCACCCCCAAAATTTCTGATTTAGTAGATCTGGGGAGGGATCCAATAATTTGCATTTCTAATAAGTTTCCAGGTGACATTGATACCTGTTGGTCTGGGAACCACACTATAAGAATCACTGCACTACAGGAAAGAAAATAATTCAGTGCCTGGGGCAGCAATAATGTGGTAGAGGGCAGACCTAAATTATAACATAATGCCATATGTAAGTGAAAAATCTTTTCAGATGTCCTTAAATAATCTCAGTCTTTTTCAGTGTACACTTTGGAATACATTACTTGCTTTTTTTCCTCATACTTGCTTGAAAGGGAGAAAGAACAAAAATTCCAGTACTTTTGATTTTCCGAAACACAAATTGCAAAATTTTATACCATCCAAATCTATAATAATTTTACATATACAGAGGGCCCTTGATTTATGATTTTTTTACTTTACCATGGTGCTGAAAGCAATATGCATTCAGTAGAAACTGTATTTCATGTGCCTATACAAGCATTCTGTTTTTCACTCTCAGTACAGTATTCAATAAATTACACGACATATTCAACACTTTATCATGAAATAGGCTTTGCGTTAGATGATTTTGCCCAACTGTAAGCTAATGGGAGTGTTCTGATAACATTTAACGTAGACTAGGCTAAGCTATCATGTTCAGCAGGTTAGGCATATTTAATATATTTTCAACTTATGATATTTTCAACTTATGAAGGGTTTATCAGGCTGTAACCCCATCATAAGCTGAGGAAAATTTGCTTGTGAAGACAGTTGACGAGGATATTTGGCTTCACTTGTTACGTAGAATGATTGCTTTAAAACAAGGCAGGAAGAAGATGCCGTTATGATGCAGCTGGAAAGCAGACCAAATTTCTTGGAAGAGTGAAGTCACGGGTAGGATGCTTAGAGTGCTAAACACTGATCCTTGCACACCATAGGTCCTCTGTTACATGTGTGTTGAATGGATGAATGCTTTATCTGCCGTGGGTTTTACATTGGCTCAATCATGACAACGTTCAAGTTGAAGAACATGGCTGATAGATTTTAGCTACACTTTTCAGATTTCCATATCAGGATGAGGAGCACATGCATTTCACTAAGGCTCTCTGAGTTCCTGTGCATTTTTTTCTCCTGGGAGTTCTAAACCATTATCTATCCTTAGCTATCAGGCCTTAGGTGAATCAAAAATATTTAAAAATGAATGCCACACATCTGGCACAAGTTATGCTATTAAATTATTCCTGATTTCTAAGATGAAACGTTTGAAAGTTATATAATGAATCAGCTTAAATTGAGTATGTTTTAAGTCTTCAGCATAGTTATTGTTTTAGCTGAACCTAGTTTAAGAAGTAAGGAAATTTTTGTGAATAATTTTATAAAAGGTGTTTATCATAAAAGAGAATAATAGATCCAAGGTTGAATTATCTATATAAAATTTGGAGAATTTTCAGGATGTCAAGACATCAAGACCATATTTCCAAAACCAGGATACAAATTATTATTATTATTAATTATTTGCCCTTTTCTAAAATGGTAAAATGTATGCATACTCAACTGGCTGATTGCCTAGTGAGTCAAGTGAGTGGAAAAGTGCATGAGCTTTGATGTCAAAGCTGTATTCATATGCTAGCTTTGTTACTTCCAGGCTGATTGACTATAGCAGACTCTGTGATATGTTGGTCCGATCTCTATTCAGGACTGAAGAACTTGCTTCCCCCCAGCTGCTACAATTACTTCAGACTTCATCCAACTGACTGACATGACAGCATAAAGTTCCAGTCTCCTCATCCCAACTCAGAACATCTCTTAAAGGTCATGACAACTCTAGGGCTCTCTGTCAGATAAGCTGAGGCCTTATTGGAACCACACTGAAGCCCAGCTCTCCCTCTGCCTGTCTCCTGCCTCTTGTGCTTCCCCTCCAGATGCTGATCCTGAGAATATTCCTTAACACATTTTCTGAACACAAATCTCCATTTCAAAGTCTGCTTCCAAGAAACCCAATGTGCAACAGTGATCTTGCATGTCATTTAACTTCTTTGATCCTAAAAAATTTCCTGTAACAATGTTTGTCTCATTTAATGAAGTTTTATATCAGAATTAAATTAAAGAACATGCTTGAATGTCCCCCCCAGCACAATGTTGGACACAGAATAGATGCCCAATGATGGAAAATTCCTTTCCAGTCCCCAGCTAGGTTTCCTTCCTGTTTCCAATTAAGTCAAATTTTCCCAGACTGCACACCTCGTGCAACCACAAATTAACATATACTATCTGGGATTTGAGAGAATTTGAATCCTTTCAGTTGGTTTGCCCAATCTCAGGCAAAACAGGTCTATTCTGGGACAAGTTATAAAGAAACATAGCTTACAAAATATTACTACATAGCTGCATAGGCCAGGCAATGGTTCCCAGTGGCTGCTTCTGCCGTCGGTTTTCTCTGACTGCCAAGAAAATGGATGAAAAACATTTTCAAAAATTAATGACTTCATGTATGATTTAAATCTTCAGCTTGAGAGTATATAACCCCGCTTTTAGAGTCCATTTTGAAAAATATATTACCATTTCCTCCTCAAAAATACCGCATAACAACCAAACACCGCATGTCCTTACTCATAAGTGGGAATTGAACAATGAGAACACATGGACACAGGGAGGGGAACAGCACATACTGGGGCCAGTCGGGGGGTGAGGGGCGAGGGGGGAGAGAGCATTAGGACAAATAGCTAATGCATGTGGGGCTTAAAACCTAGATGATGTGTTGATAGATGCAGCAAACCACTCTGGCACATGTATACCTATGTAACAAACCTGCATGTTCTGCACTTGTATTCTGGAACTCAAAGTAAAAAAAAAATACCATATAGCAAGAACATACTAAAGAGCTTCACTGTGCAACCTGTTGGATTATATGGTAGGCATGGCCAGTGGTGCCACTTACATGGTATAGTGCAGTTCCTCAAATTTTGGAAAGTCTATAATCCACATGTCACTAAAGGGGTTTAACCCAGTTAAGGGCTCTAGGATTGACTGTAATTGTTCACTTTGACAAATATTTTTTTAAGAATGATTCTATGTTAGTTTCTGGAGATGTTCAGATGAATAAGACATGGTCTTCTGTCTTCAGAAACTCATCTTCTGCTTCTTGAAGGTGCTGGCTATATGGACTTTTTTGTCTATAAGAAGGGGATCAGAAATAAAATGTCAAGTTTTTTTAAACCTGTAATAGAAATGTATGTAATGGTGAGAAAGTAGCTGACATAAATTGCTCATGACCCCCCAATGTGCATTCTGTCCTTCTTCCTTCTAGTAATAGACCACATCTTCCATAATTTTAAATGAGCATATGGCCATCCAGATAAAGACTAAATTTCTCTTCTTGCTAGATATGGCCACATGACCACATTCTGGCCAATGGTTCATAAGCAGCAGGATGTCTGTGGTTTCTGGGTTATGTCTTTAAAAGGAAGCTCTTTACCACCACTGTCTCTTTCCTCTAGGCTGCTGGTTGGAAGGCAACCTATCCACAAATGAAAGCTACAGATTGGGAATGTAGACGAAGCTGTAAGTCCTGAATTGTCCATTATCTCTGGAATATTACATAAGAAATATATTTCTATCTTATTTAAACCCCTATATTTTAGGTATTCTTTGTTATAGCAGCTTAATCTGTGCCCTGACTAATATATGTATTATCTTATTTCATCTTCATAATTGTCAAGTGAAGTACTTGTTGGTATTGCCACTTATAGATGAAGATACTGATTCAGAGATTAATTTCCTCAAATTCATTTAGCTAGTAAGTGAGAAGGCTGAAATTCAAGTCCAGGTAATCAGGATTCAAGTCTAATCTTTTCTTCAAATGAATTCTTTTTTTCTTTTGAGACAAAGTCTCGCTTTGTCACCCAGGCTAGAGTGCAGTAGCACAGTCTCAGCTCACGTTAACCTCCGCCTCCCAGGTTGAAGCAGTTCTCATGTCTCAGCCTCTGAGTAGCTGGGATTATAGGCATGCACCACCACACCCAGTTAATTTTTGTGTTTTTGTATTTTTAGTAGAGATGGGGTTTCACCATGTTGGTCAGGCTGGTCTCGATCTCCTGGCCTCAAGTGATCTGCCTTGGCCTCCCAAAGTGCTGAGATGACAGGCATGAGCCACGAAGCCCAGCCAGAGCCACCACACCTGGCCTAAATGGATTCTTTTCAGGAGAAAACTAAAACATTTTCTAGTCTATAAAGTGAAAGGCCATGGAGACATGACCAAAATTTATAAAAGCAAGTAAGGATAGTTCGAACAGGTCTTGTTTATCAAATCTTTTTTTTTTTTTAATTATTATACTTTAAGTTCTAGGGTACATGTGCATAACGTGCAGGTTTGTTACATATGTATACTTGTGCCATGTTGGTGTGCTGCACCCATCAACTCGTCATTTACATCAGGTATAACTCCCAATGCAATCCCTCCCCCGCCCCGTAATAGGCCCCGATGTGTGATGTTCCCCTTCCCGAGTCCAAGTGATCTCATTGTTTAGTTCCCACCTATGAGTGAGAACACGCGGCATTTGGTTTTCTGTTCTTGCGATAGTTTGCTGAGAATGATGGTTTCCAGCTGCATCCATGTGTTTATCAAATCTTGTGTATTAGAACTGGGACCCTTCTTTGAAGGTCAAAACCAAAATAATTGAAGTTAATAGGAAGAGAAATTGTCCTATTTTGCGTAGAAAGTCAACCAAGAGAAATCGCTACCTTAAGAAGAAGTGAAGACAAAGTATAAATTGGCTGAAGATTTAGGCCATTTATTCACAATAGACTCAGATTAGGGAGGTTTTGGGGGTGTTTGAGTACATCACTAACTTACAATTTTAAGTTTTAAAGAAGAATTCTGCCTTCTTCACAAAGTTTCCCTTGGGGGTTCATCTTAGCCAGGAATCTCAGATGGACTAGCTGGCACAGAATGGCATTCCTTAAATTCTCTTGCTAGTGCTAACACAGCATACCAAGCTGTGGGCAGCTATGTTGCCAACAACTTACAATGAGGAAGAGGCAGACCATATGCTTGGATGTGTCCTCTGTAAATGTCCTTAAATTCACAGTGATGAACAAACAGGTGCATAATAACCATATTTTTCAATTATGTCACAGTTTGAGTTTTGGAAGAGCATCAAGTCATCCTATATCCAAAACAGAAGACTACAGATTGTCTTTGAGTTGGTTGCTTTTGGAAGTTGCCATTGTACCTTCAGAATGAAAGAGTGACACAAGTTAGTTCTTTGCCTTTGAGTAGAATCATCCCCCCTTATGTATGGTCTAAAGTGAGCTGCTTTCTTTCCTTTTCTTCCAACCAGTGTGTTCTAGTGCAACTTACACCACTCCCTCCTGACTCCAGACACCTGTCCCTCCTTTCCCTCTTACCCTGCTTCTCTCTACGTATGCTAAAGGAAGAAGTGTTTTGATAAATCAATAGTTTCCAAACATTAACGTGCACCAGAATCACCTGGAGCGTTAGTGCTGGGCTCCACTCTCAGAGTTTCTGATTTAGTAGGTATGGGGTAGGGACTGAGAATTTGCATTTCTAACAAGTTCCCAGCTGATGCTGAGGCTGTTAGTCTGGGAACAACATTGAGAATTAATATTTTATATATGTGTGTGTGTGTGTGTGTGTGTGTGTGTGTATAATACATACACACACACACTCATCTCTTTTAAAAATTTTTATTTTAAAAATTTTCACTTTTTTTTTTTGAGTTGGAGTCTCACTCTATTGCTAAGGCTAGAGTGCAGTGGCACCCTGTCAGCTCACTGCAACCTCCATCTCCTGGGTTCAAGCAATTCGCCTGCCTCAGCCTCCTGAGTAGCTGGGATTACAGGCACCCACCACCACGCCTGGCTAGTTTTTATGTTTTTAGTAGAGATGTGGTTTCACCATGTCATATACATGCACGTTTGTTACAAAGGTATGTTGTGTAGTGCCGAGGTTTGTCCTTCTGTAGTGAACATATATCAGAAGGTGAATATATACTCACCAGGAAGCTTTTTAGCCCTTGTTACCCTCCCTCCCTCCCGTCTTTTGGAGTTCCCAGTGTCTATTGTTCCTGTCTTTATGTCCCTGTGAACCCAATATTTAGCATCCACTTATAAGTGAGAACATGCGATATTTGGTTTTCTGTTTCTGCATCAGTTCTCTTAGCATAATGGCTGCCAGCTGCATCCATGTTGCTGCAAAGGACATGAATGTATTCTTTTTTTAAGGCTGCATAGTATCCCATGGTGTACATGTACTACATTTTCTTTGTCTAATCCATTCTTGATGGGCACCTAGGTTGATTCATGTGTTTGCTATTATAAACAGTGCTGTGATTAACATACAAGTGCATGCATCTTTTTGGTGGAACAATTTATTTTCCTTGGGGTATATATCTAGTAACAGCATTGTTGAGTCAACTGGTAGTTCTATTTTTAGTTCTTTGAGAAATCTCCAAACTGCTTTCTGTAGAGGCTAAACTAATTTGCATTCCCACCAAGAGTGTATAAACATTCCCTTTTCTCGATAACTTCACCAGCACCTGTTATTATTATTATTATTATTTTTAAGACAGGTCATATTTATTCTGCTTTTACAGGGCAAGGAATATTTATTTAATAAATGAATAAATGATCTTACAAGCAATCATTTGAGATTACTCAAAAGAAGTACATATCAAAAATAAAGAATAATGATAATGAACCTTCCCTAATTTTTATAAATATTTTAGTTATGGCAATAAGAATAGCTTCAGGTTCCAGGGCAATCTCTGCCCACACTTTTTAAGAAATAATGTTTATTTTAAGTTCAAAGGTACATATACAAGTTTGTTATATAGGTAAACTTGTGTCCCGGGGGTTTGTTGTACAGATTATTTCATCACCCAGGTGTTAAGCGTAGTACCCATTAGTTATTTTCCCTCCTACCACCCTCTACCCTCTGAAAAGCCTCATTGTGTGTTGTTCCCCTCTGTATGTCCATGTGTTCTCATCATTTAGCTCCCAATTATTGGTTTTCTGTTCCTGTGTTAGTTGGCTAAGGATAATGGCCTCTGGCTTCATGCATGTTCCTGCAAAGGAGATGATCTCATTCTTTTTTATGACCAGCACATGTTATTTTTTTACTTTTTAATAATAGTCATGCTGACTGGTGTGAGATAATACCTCATTGTGGTTTTGATTTGCATGTCTGATGATTAGTGATGTTGAGCAGGTTTTCATATGCTTGTTGGCTGCTTATAGGTCTTTTTTTGAGAACTGTCTGTTCGCGTCCTTTGCTCACTTTTTAATAGAGTTGTTTGGTTTTTTGTTGTTGTTGATTCCATGAAGTACCTTATAGATTCTGGATATTGGTCCTTTGTTGGATGCCTAGTTTACAAAAAAATTTTCCTATTCTGAAGGTTTTCTGTTTGCTCTGTTGAGAGTTTCTTTTGCTGTGCAGAAGTGCTTTAGTTTAATTAAGTCCTATTTATTTATTTTTGATTTTGTTGTACTTGCTTTTGGGGTCTTCATCATAAATTATTGCCTAGACCAATGTCTGTAAGAGCATTTCCTAGGTTTTCTTCTAGAATTTTTATTTTTATAGTTTGGGGTTTTAGGAACTTAGAATTTTTATAGTTCGAGGTTTTAAATTTAATCTGTAGTCCAGCTTGAGTCAATTTTTGTATATGGTGAGAAGTAGGGGTCCAGTTTCATTCTTCTGCATATATAGTTAGTCAGTTTTTCCAGCACCATTCATTGAATAAGATGTTCTTTCCCTATTGTTTATTTTTGTGAACTTTTTTGAAGGTGAGTTGGTTGTAGGCCTGTGGCTTTATTTCAGGGGCCTCTGTTCTGTTCCATTTGTTTATGTGTCTATTTTTGTAGCAGTATCAGGCTGTTTTGGTAACTGTAACCGTGTAGTATAGTTTGAAGTCAGGTAATATGATGCCTCCAGCTTTGTTCTTTTGCTTAGGATTGATTTGGCTGTTCAGGCTCTTTTTTGGTTCCATATGGATTTTTAGCATAGTTCTTTCTAGTTCTGTAAATAATGATGTTGGAAGTGTAACAGAAATAGCATTGAATCTGTAGATAGCTTTCAACATTATGGACATTTTAACAATGTTTGTTCTTCCAACCCATGAACATGGAATGCTTTTCCATTTGCTTGTGTCATCTATGATTTCTTTCAGCAGTTAGGTATATTCCCAGGTATATTCTTGGTTAGGTATATTCCCAGGTATTTCTTTTTTTTGGGGCTATTGTAAATGGGATTGCATTCCTGATTTGGTTCTCAGATTGAATGTTATTGGTGTATAGAATTGGTAGTCCTAGCTCTTCAGGAAGCTGAGGTTGGAAGATCACTTGAGCCCAGGAGATGGCTGCAGTGAGCTAGGATCATGCCCGTGCACTCCGGCCTGAGCTACAGAGTGAGATCTTGTCAGAAAGAAAGAAGGAAAGAAGGAAAGAAGGAAAGAAGGAAGGAAGGAAGGAAAGAAAGAAAGAAAGAAAGAAAGAAAGAAAGAAAGAAAGAAAGAAGGAAGGAAGGAAGGAAGGAAGGAAGGAAGGAAGGAAGGAGAGAGAGGAAGGAAGGAAGGAAGGAAGGAGAGAGAGAGAGAGAAAGAAAGAAAGAAAGAAAGAAAGAAAGAGAAATGCCACTGTTTTCTTATATGTTGATTTTGTATTCTGAGACTTTGCTGAAGTTGTTTATCTGGTCTAGGAGTCTTTTTGCAGAATCTTTAGGGTTTTTTAGGTATAGAATGTTATTAGCAAAGAGATAATTTGACTTCCTCTTGTTCTGTTTGGATGCCATTTACGTATATGTCTCCTGAGTGCTCTGGCTAGGACTTTCAGTACTGTGTTGAATAAGAGTGGTGAAAGTGAACATTGTCTCTCTCTCTCTCTCTTTTTTTTTTTTGAGATGGAACCTCACTCTGTTGCCCAGGCTGGAGTACAGTGGTGCCATCTTGGCTCACTGCAACCTCTGCCTCCTGGGCTCAAGCAATTCTCGTGCCTCAGCCTCCCGAGTAGTTGGGACCACAGGTGTGCACCACCACGCCCTGCTAATTTTTGGTTTCAGTAGAGATGAGGTCTCACCATGTTGGCCAGGATGGTATTAAACTCCTGACCCCAAGTGATCTGCCTGCCTCAGCCTCCCAAAGTGACATTCTTGTCTTGTTCCAGCTTTTGAACATTCAGTATGGGATGTTGGCTATGGGTTTGTCATAGATGGCTGTTATTATTTTGAGGTGTATTCCTTTGATGCCCAGTTCATTGAGGGTTTTTATCATGAAGGGATTTTGGATTTTATTGAATGCTTTTTCTGTGTCTATTGAGATGATCCTATGGGTTTTGTTTTTAAACTAATCTCTTTTTGCTCACTGCAAGAGTTGCTATACAAAATCCCCTCTCCTCTGTTTGTGAGAATGTTAATTTCCTTAGGTCTCACCCTTCTTTATATTCTCAGAGTTTGGCAATGTGCCTGACCAGGTGGACATCTCACAAATGTTTGTTGATTCTCTGTTGTTATGGACTGAATGTTTGTTTCTCCCCCAAGTTCCTATGTTGAAATCTAATCCTCAGTGTGACAGTATTTGCAGGTGGGGCCTTTGAGATCTAATTAGATCATGAGGGTGGAACCCTGATGAATGGAATTAGTTCCCTTATAAGAAAGCTAGCTCACCCTCTTTTCTCCACATGATTTTACAAGGAGAAGCAACCTTGGAAGAGGGCCCTCACTAGCCACCAAATCAGGTGGCACCCTGATCTCAGACTTCCAGTCTCCCAAACTCTGAGAAATAAAAAGTTGTTGTTCAAGCCACCCAGTCTATCATATTTTGTTATAGCACTCCAAGCTGACAAAGACACCTGTGTAGTCCTTCTCTACTTCTATTCTCTTATAAATAAGGGCTTATCTCCTTTCAGCAAAAAATTCTATTGCACAAAGCATTCTTTAAGATGCAGAATTGTTCATAACCCCAGTGAATTTCACTGAAATATGAGGAGTTGGACACTATTTCCAATGAATTGTGCATAGTCCACTTTGGTTTTTTATATGCTTGGAAGACTAAGTTAATTATCTTTTGGTTGCTGGCAACTTCTCAATAAGATATCTGTCAAGTGTAATACTGTCGGAAGGCATTTGGCAACATAAAGAAGAGCAAATTATGTAAGAAGGATAAACATTTTCCCTCCCTGGGATAAGGAAAGAGTGTGAGGAGAAGAAAATCACATTAGTAGTTTAAAATGCTCTTTTCTCATGAGAACATTTAAGAACAATAATGTTGGTTTATACCAGTTAACACTGAGTTCCCAGAGATGATACAATTCTGTTTCAATGTAGCCTTTCCTCTGATAGCTTAAAGCTTGGCTTAGTCCCAGAACCATTTTCTAGCCTGATGTGACTCCTCAGTTCATCTCTGAAGAGAAGTGGCTTTCAAAGAAGGTTTTTAATCTTGCATTACGTTTTTGGAATTTTTGTGTCAAGATGTCCAGAGGTCATGATATACCAGACTCTTTAAATAATATTCTTTTGAGGTAATTGCCTTGGAAAATACAGCCAGCCATTAGAATAGGAATATGATACCTTAGTCTGTTTCAGTTTCCATAACAAATACACCCAATAAATATATACACCTACTGTGTACCCATAAAAAATTTTAAAACGATTAAAAAATTAAAAAACCCAAATAAAGCATGTACAAGATTTTTTAAGTTAAAACACACACACACACACACACACACACACACAGTACCATAGACTGGGTGGCTAATGAACAACAGAAATTTATTTCTCACAGTTTTGAAATTAGATGCCTGAGACCAGGGTGCCAGCATGGTGGAACTCTGGTGAGCTCCTTCTTCAGGGCTGCAGACTGCTGATCCTTGCTGTATCCTTTTATGGTGGAGAACAGAGAGCAGTAAGCAGCAAGCTCTCTCATGACTCCTATAAAGGCACTAGTCCCATAGACCGTCTTTTTGTTTTTGTTTGTTTGTTTGTTTGTTTTTTAAGATGGAGTCTGTCGCCCAGACTGGAGTGCAGTGGCACGGATCTCAGCTCATTGCAAGCTCCGCCTCCCAGGTTCACGCCATTCTCCTGCCTCAGCCTCCCTAGTAGTTGGGACTACAGGGGCCCGCCACCACACTCGGCTAATTTTTTGTATTTTTTGTAGAGACGGGGTTTCACAATGTTAGCCAGGATGGTCTCGGCCTCCCAAAGTGCTGACATTACAGGCGTGAGCCACAGTGCCTGGCTCCCATAGACCTCTTCTAATTTAAATTACCTCCCAAAGGCCCTACCTCCTAATACCATAACATTGTAGATAGGGTTTCAACATATGAGTTTTGGGGGGGACACAACATTCAGTCCATAATAATGTCATATAAAAATTATAATGCACTGTTACAAATTTCTTTTCTTATTCAAAGCTGCATGCAATCCATAGTGATTTATCTTTTAGAATAAGGCAGCAATGGTTAAAGGCACTCACTTTACAGTAAGACAGCCAGCTGAAAGAGACATAATCTTAGCATCTACTATTATTTAGATAGACTCTATCTATCTGTCTATCTATCTATCTATCTATCTATCTATCTATCTATCTTTTTTCTTGAAACAGGGTCTCACTCTGTCACCCATGCTGGAGTGCAGTGGCATAATCACGGCTCACTGCAGCCTCAACCTCCCAGGGCTCAAGCGATCCTCCCATCTCAGACTCCTGAGTAGCTGAGAGTACAGGCGCATGCCACCATGCCTGGCTAGAGTCTGTATACTTTAGAAGCTTTTAGTTCTGGTACAGAGGTGACAAATAAATGACTTGTCAGACTGTACCCATTTGACGTTGCCCTGCTGAGCCCCAAAGCATCTTTGGAATCCTCCATGCAGCACTAGACTACATTGGTAGGAACCTTGACTCTGGAGTCAGGACAGAGCTGGGTTTGAGTAACTACTGTAGTTACAAGAGATATGCTCTTGGACAGGGCGCTTATCTCTAAGCCTTGGTGTTAGTAAACAAGAGCAGTAGTTGTACCCATCTCACAGGGCTCTCATAAGCTTAAATGAGAGAATACATACACATTCCTTAGCACAGGACTCCGGCACAGGGAGCTCCATAATATTAGCTCTTCTTCCTCTTGATATTATTATTAATAACTAATAAGATTTGGCAAAAGTAAAATTATTTGAGGACCACTTCCTCCCCCATAGTGCTTAGATCATGTCTGGGGAAAGTCCTAATTTATTAGATTTCAACGTTGCTAACTAATCAGCCTCTATCCTTCCTGGTACAACACATTTAAGTGAGTACACAGTCACTCACCCAATTGGGCTACAGCTTTCTGACTCCAAACCCAGCTTTCCCTGTAATCTCTATCTCCTCCAGACTTTTCTGCTCAAATAGTGCTGATTCTGACACAGGGGAAGGTACCGTTATTGTTGTTTGCTGCATCCTCTCAACAGATAATGGGTTGAACATTGTCAAACACAACTTATTACCTTCTCCCACATTGTAGTAGAGTTTAAGGATATTGCATGCAAAAGCTACTATTCCATTCAACTTCTCAAGCAGATCTTAAACACATTCATTTTTCCCATATGCATGCTGCCTTGCCTCTGAGTTCATACACCATTCTATCTTGCCTGGATTTCTAAAATAGCCTCACAAAATGAGCTCTCTCCTCCCACTTTTGCTTCTGTTCCAACGAATTGTCATCTTGGTCAGTTTGATTTTTTTTTTAATGCAGTCCTGACCACAATCCATGCTTATAATTCCTCAATGACCCTTTAGACTCTTGTAATAAAATACAAACTCAAGAACACTGCCTAGATGGCCCTGTGTGAATTTGCCTCTCCCCATCTCTCCAGTCCCCCCGCATACACCTCTCTTCCCTTCTCTGTATGTCATAGCTCTTGCTGGCATCTTTCAGATCTTCAAATGAGCCTACCTCCTTCCTTTCTCAGGGACTTTGCACATGCTGCTCCCTTTTCCTAGAATGTCCTCATCCCAACTCTTAACCTGCTTGAGTCTGATTGCGTTTTTAGGTTTCAATTCTACTGTTGCTTCCTCAGAAAACTCTTCACTCACCAACCCAAATACAAATTATATCCCAACTGTTATTCTCTTTATACCATTTGTAGTTTTACTCCATAGAGGTTAGCATGATTTGTAATTCTATATGAACTCTACATTTACTTGTTTACCATTTCTCTCTCCTTCTATATTGTATAACGCTTGTGCGTGTAATCACTCTTTCAGGGTAAAAATCTTAACCAGATTCTGTTTAGCCTCACAAGCAGAATCTTTCCCTTCCTTGTCATAATGCCAGGGTAGACTGTGAGAGTCCCATCCTCCTTTTGTGGCATGGGTATGTACTGTGTCTTGGTATTTTACAAATGGGGTACCTGTCCTCATGAGATAAGTTGGATGAGGTATGAACTAAGTCTAGGGACAGAAAAGTGTTACTTGAGCTAGGTGGTTTCTGGGAATATTTGTTAGCATAGGCTAACATTTCTGTAACACACTAGAACATTTTGGTGGCTTAACACCATAAAAGTTCACTTCTGCTCAAGTAAGAGTCCATTGCAGGTATGTGTGATCAGGGTGGCTACCTTGTGTCATTTTCTTCCAAGCAGGGACTCAGGGATACCAGCTGTCCCCTAGGGATTTAGAGCCTGTCATCTCTACCCAGCAGAACAGGAAAGAGGGAGCATGGAAGGAGCATAGACAAAACAGGAAGAAGTGTATGTCACTTCTACGCACGTTCCATTGGCCAGAACCCACTGGTTCACAATAGGATTTCATCTAATAGCAAGGAAGGCTGGGAAATATAGTCTAACTCTATGCCCAGGAAGAAGAGGCAGGCATGGATTTTGGATGCCCAGGGAAAGAACGATTGGTATAGGCCCAGGTGTGGGTGATAGGTGGTGATCCCTAAGTTTTGGCGAGTCCACCCTTTGCTACCGTGAGATTCCTGGTTCCACAGCTCTCTTCACTGTGGTTCTTGACAGAGACACATCTTGTGCTTATCCATTGTCCCTTTCGGATCTGGATTGCTCCCTCCTGTCTTCCCTGGTATCTCTAGAGTAATTCCCCATCTCTTCCTTTCAACACACACTAATTTTGTTTTTTTGTTTTTGTTTTTTCAGTTTAGAGGGGTATTTGTGTGAGGTGAAGCCCTGCTCATGATAGCATTTTTGTCTAGCCTAATATCACTTCTATTCCCCTAACACAGAAGAAGTCTTCTCTTTTTTCTCTGCTTTCTGCTTATTACATCTCTCCCTTGAGGCAATGAGCACAGCCTAGCTAGTGGAAGCAGGGGAAGAAAAAGGTGAACTCTTGGGAGAAAATAACATTGGTTGATATTTTAAAAACATTGCCCGGCAGCAAATATAAACTCAATGAGGATAGAGACCATATCTGTGTGTTCACCACAATGTCCCCAACGTCTAGCAAATAGGCTCAAATATTTTATGAATAAATAAATGCATAAATAAGTACATGAACGTTGTAAGAAGTGGCACTACTGACAGATACCACTTGGGTCCTGATTCTTCGTACCTTCTCAGACCTTCCTTCTCAAAGGGTTGTGATCTGTGCTCTTCATGGCCCTGGAAGGAGACTGGAGGGAGCTGCAGTTATGGGGCCCTGAATCTGCAGGCTTGACTTTTTTTCTTGTAACTTTACACACACACATATTCCACATACACTTGGAAAGAAAAATAATCCAAGAAAATAGGATAAGGAGCAATAACAAAGGAAAAAAGAATAAAACCCCTTAGCGCCTGGCACATAGGAGTCCTGTAAATGTTTACTGAATGAGAGAAAAGAAGAAATACCTAGTTTCTTCTATACAGGGACTGAAATGGGCAGTTCATGGACATGAATTGAATTCTAACAGTCTTTCCTTGAAAATTTATTAAAGAGAGCTAGACTGTATCCTGATCATAATGTCACTCTTGTTCTTTAGCAATAGACTAGATTTATTTTTCTAGCTGGTCTCTCTGACTCTCACAGACTGCGTACGTGCTGCAGAATGCTGGGGGAAAATTAACTCTCATGACTGGGAGAGGCAGAGTCAGGAGGCACTGAGATGGTTCCCATCCAACGTGGAGAAGGAAAGCAGTGTGGCTTAAGATGGATTCATTACCACTGGTAGAAGAAAGCGTTTTTTTTAGGATGGAGGAAGAATTTAATGAAAAGCTTCTTTGGGGGGATAACTTCTCATCAATTTTTGTGGCAGATGCTGCACGTTGGCACTCTCACCTCTCATATCAAACCCTTTTCTTTCTAACCTCTGTCTACTTTGTAGGCTGAAAAACAAAAGTACTCACTTTCCTAGCCTCTCCTGTAGCCAAAGGAGGTCATCTGACACAATTGTGGACAAGGAGACATAAGTTACCCCTCTCCTATTTTTCCTTTTTTCTACCTTAAATTGATAAGATAGCAGCAGCTGTAGCTGCCTGTATTCATCCATTTGCATTGCTATAGAGGAATACCCGAGACTGGGTACTTTATGGAGAAAAAAGTTTTATTTTGGCTCATGGTTTTGCAGGATGTGCAAGAAGTGTGGTGCCAGCATCAGCACCTGCTCTGGGTCAAGGCTTCAGGAAGTTTGCAATCATGGTGGAAGGTGAAGGAAGAGCAGGCAGTGTTACCTGGCAAGAGAGGGAATAAGGGGTGGGTGAAGGCACCACACTCTTTTAAACAACCAGATCTCGTGTGAATTCAGAGTGAGAACTCACTCATTACCATAAGGAGGGCACCAAGCCATTCATGAGGAATCTGCCCCCATGACCAAAACACCGCCCACCATGTCCCAACTCCAACATTGAAGGTCATATTTCAACAGGAGACTTGAAGGGAACAAATTTCCAATCCACATCACTGCCATTTTGCGACCATGAGAGAGAGGCCACAAGACTCACAGAGAAGTGGGCCCTGACATGACTGAAGCACTGAACCAATGCTAGCAGACACCTGACTTCAGATTTCTCTTATGCGAGGAAACACAAAGTCCTCTTTGTTTAAGGCATTGAAATGAAGGATTCTGTTACTTGCAGCCCAAGTGTTTCTTACTAACAGCTCTTCTTTTAAAAATTTTCTATTTTCCACTCAAAAATAAATTTACCAACTATATGTAGTAAATATGAAAACATTCTCACAAAGATTAAAATAAGATTTTAAAAGACAGAATTGCAGAGTAGGGAGCATAATTTTGAAAAAGAAGAACGGTGGAGGACTCACACTGCCTGATTTTAAGACTTATTCTAAAGCTAAGCATGTATAAAGTCTTTACAAATCAAAACATTGTTATTGGTCAAAGGACAGATACACAGATGAATGGAACACAGTACAAAGCCCCAACAATATGGAATTGCAAAGCAGTTATCACTCTGGAGCATTTCTGCAGAGGAAATATCCAACCACTCAAATTACCTCTTCTACTTACAGTGTCAAGTCAGCTCAATTCCCAGAGAGCTTTTCTTAACCTGAGATAAATTCCAATCCTAATGAATATGTTTAAAAGTAAATTCTACGTTAGCCTTTCCTTGAATAGGCTACATTTCTCCACTTTCAGGTCTTCTTTCTATTCACCCCTATCTCCCTTTGGCTTCAGGAAAATTCCTCTGCCTCCATGTGAGCCAGTCCTGGTGCTGTCAATTCTCAGTATACCTGTAGTCTGGAGCAGGTACAAGGATTGTTCTTTCCTGTGTGCCCAATGCCCTTCTCCTGCCTTTACTAATTTTGTTTTCTTCTAGACACATCGCCCAACGCCTCCCTCAGTTGTCTTTGGCTTCATAGTCTCCTTCTTTCTGATTCCTTTCCCTAAACTATGAATCAAATCACGCCATCCCCTTGCTTAAAAATGCCAGTGGATGCTCCTTTCCATGGGTTTGTCCCTTCAACCCAGCAAGGGCCTCATGGGCTTCACCTTATGAGTCTCCTGTCAGGACCACTCTGCCCCCACATCTTGGCATGTCCAGCCCTGTCTGGACATTAAGATCTCCACCAGGCACGGTGGCTCATGCCTGTAATCCTAGCACTTTGGGAGGCTGAGGCAGGCGGATCGCCTGAGGTCAGGGGTTCGAGACCAGCCTGGCCAACATGGCGAAACCCTGTCTCTACTAAAAATATAAAAATTAGCCAGGTGTGGTGGCACATGCCTATAATCCCAGCTACTCGGGAGGCTGAGGCACGAGAATTGCTTGAACCCAAGAGGCAGAGTTTGCGGTGAGCCAAGATTGCACCACTGTACTCTAGCCTGGGCAACAGAGTGAGATTCTGTCTCAAAAAAAAAAAAACAAACCAGAATCTCCAGTCAGAGGACATCTCAGGCGGGCCTTCCTGACCGCTCTTCCCCTACACTTTGCCTTACTTCACCCAGTTTTTTTAGGTTTTCTTCAGAACTTTATTCATTTTTAATGATCTTGTTCATTAACTTCTTTGCTCTCTTATTTCTTATCTCTATTTGCCTAAAGTTCCGTGGGAACAAAATTCTTATCTGTTAAAAGTGGACATGTGTCTTTGGGCCATGAGAAAATGAGTTTACCTGAGGGGAAAGATCCAGAGGTAGGGTGTCCCTGTTTTCCCAGAACAGTCCAAGTTATTTCCATGTAATTATTAACAGCATTCCTTTTCATCATCAAATGAGCACCAGCTGAATAATGCATTACATGGTCACCCTGCCTATGTGGTAGAGGAACTCATGCATGAGTAAAGACCTGGCCATGTGATTGACTGGTACCATTCAAAGCATGGTGAGGGGTTCATCGTGGTGGGGCAGTGGGGGCACTGGTGGTGGAGGGGTAGGGCAGGTGGCACAGTTAGAGAGACTGGATTGGGCTAAATGAAGAGTCTGTATGCCTTGCCAAGCAGAATTATGACTACGCTTTTTTAAGTGCTCCCCTTGCATGCTTATGAAAGGGCTGTTCATTATGCTTTGCTTTAGAGAGATTTTGGAACTGGGTTTTCCCAGCTGAAATATTTGTGTTTTGTATGTTAAAACAGTAAGAGCCTCTATTTAACTTAAATTTACATTAATTAAAATGAATTACAATTTAAACATGCAGTTTCTTTGTTGCACTAGCCGCATGTATGGCTAGTAGCTACTGTATCGAACAGTGCGATTATAAAATTTTTCCATCATCACAGAAAGTTCAATGGGACAGCACTGCTCTCGGCTGTTGCAGATTGATGAGGCTAAGGAGGCATGACAACTAAAGGCAATGTGTCATCCTGGATTGAGCCCCCTGGACCACAAAAAAAGGACATCAGTAGGACATTTGGTGAAATTTAAATAAGGTCTGTAATAATACTGTTGAATCGGTTCTTGTTTAATAATTCTACCATGGTATGGAAGATGTACATATTTGGGGCCAAACTTGTTATTATCTTGCAACTTTTTCATAAGTCTGGAGTTATTTAAAAACAAAAAGTTAAAAAAAATGTATACACACACATTTATTTCTCTAAAAGCATGTCTACCACCTGTTAGGTAGGACAGTGAGAATAGTTAGACCAGTGCTTCTCAAATTTGAACAGGCATACAAATCATCTGAAAATCTTTTTAAAATGCAGATTCTAGTTTAGTAGTTCTGGGGTGGCTCTTGAGAGTCTACTTTTTTTTTTCTTTTTTTCTTTTTAAAGACAGAGTCTTGCTCTGTCATTCAGGCTGGAGTGCATTGGCACAGTCATAACTCACTGCAGCCTTGAAATTCTGGGCTCAAGCAATCGTCCTGCTTCATCCTTTCATGCAGCTGGGATTACAGGCGTGTGCCGCTGCATCTGACTAATTTTTTAAAATTTTTTTCACAGAGTCAGGGTCTTGCTATGTTGCTCAGGCTGGTCTCAAACTCCTGGCCTCAAGTGCTGCTCTCCTACCTTAACCTCCCGAGTTGCTGCTCAGATTTTACATTTGTAACAAATGATTGGGTGATGCCTGTCTTGCTATCCAAGGAACATAGCTTGAACAGCAAGATTTTAAAGAACTGTGAAAATTGTGATTCTTATATACATAAACCCAACGGTAAGGCTGCTAACATAGGAATGTTAGTCATAAAGGCAGTAGTTGACCTTACTATTTGGATTGGTCATGTTCCATGAATAGAGTGGAAATGTGATTGCTGATGTTCTGAAACAGTATCTTCTTGTTAACTATCAGATCCTGGTGGTTATGTTTTGCTGTTTAGTTTTGGTTTTGTGCACTCACAAGGGAAAGAAAAAGTCAAGAAATTTCATGGTGCAATTTCAGCATACATCAACTGATTTTCATATTTATGGAAGACTAACTGTAACATAAAACATTCCAATGTACAGGTGTTGACGTTTTTGAATAGCTTCCATTTATAGCTTGGGTCTAACTCTTTTCGCCTAAGGGGAGGCGAGTTGGAGGACTGGTAGATAAATATATATTACATAAATCTTTGTGCACTCCCCACACAAGATCGTTACTTTTGGGTTTTCCAAATTATTCAAGTGTTTTATCTTTCCCCTTTGGGGTTTATACCACAGGTGAGAACAGGGTAAGTGGCCCTTCTCAGAGACTTATACCAGTATCAAGCCTACTTTTTCTTTCCTCATATTTTCAAGCCTTTCTTTTGTTCTTGAAATATAAAACTTACATAATGACTCTAATATTGGAAGTTTTACATGGATTTCATTTTGCTGCTGGTTTTATTTCTGGTCCTCTCTCCTGGTGCTTTGTTTCCTTGTGTGTTTTATGGTTTTTAACATTTATTGATTTATGCTGTTTATTTTTCTTGATCTGTGAAAAATTTTTTGAGGCCTAGGATGAAGATGAGTTCCTCCCGGAAGAAAGTTTATCTGCCTTTATTAGATTCCTTGGTGATACTACTGCTCTGGAACTACTGTGAATTAGCAGCTTGCAAGTTTTGGCATTTTGTTGTAAATTCCTGTAAGGGATGGTTCATGATTATGAATGCTCATGTGGGACATTTTTCTCCTTCCTCCCACCATCAAGTTTTGAGACTGGGCAATTTTCTTTAAAGCCTCCTCTAAAAGAAATAGGGGTCAGGTTTATTTCTAGTTTACCCTTATATTGAAAATGCAGCCCTTTGAAGACTTGCTCAGTGGAGGTGGGGGTTGGGAGTCATGTTAGACTTTCAAGACCTAGACTTTGTTGTCTGTTCTCAGAGGCCTGAGAGGCTAGGAACACTGATGTTCGAGTTCACCCAGTGTAGCAGATGACATCAGAGTGAACCCCCTTCCACTACTCTTATTACTCTCTCAGCTCCTTGTTCATTTAGGGATTTTTTTTTTTTCCAAGTAAGTTTATGAACTAACCAAATATAATGGCTTTACCTTCAACATGCAGGCTTTCAAAAATCTATTGCTTTGTGCCCAAACTTTGGCTTTGGACATTCAAAGCTAGACTTTCAAGATGAGGAATGCCTTTCTCTTGGCCTCTTGTCCTTGGTGCAAAGCAGTTGCAATTATCCTTCTGTAATCAGTGCTCTTCACAACCATACCTCCCTGAAACTAAGAAGGATTTAGCCTCAATATCTATTTGCTTTAAAGCTCGAAGCAGATGTAGGGTAAACAAACAAACTGTAAATGATAGAAACATTAGTTAATATAAAATTATTTATTTGCTACAAAGATATATTTGACTATTTCTGGTATTTCAGCATAGGGATTACTGATTATTTATTTAACTAGTCTCTTATTAATGAGCATTTTAATTCTTCCCATTTTTTTTCCCCACTATCCGTGTTGCAACAGTGAGCATTCTTGTACATTTATTTTTGTATACATGTGCAACATTTCAGCAGGATAAATGTCTACAAGTAAAATTGCTGGATCAGATAGTATGTCCATTTACAATGCTGATATTTATTGGTTAGGGCAATATTAAACAATAAATTGATGTAGTGATCATCTTTCACTAAAGCAAGCATGTGTTTCAGTTTCAATTTCAGGGTAACACACTTGTATTTCACACACACATTTCTGCCCTCTATCAGAAAGACGTTTAGATATCTAACTGTGTAATTATCTTTTGTATTCCCAGCTTTCCCTTTAACAATTTTTTTTTTTTGTCGCCCAGTGGCACGATCTGGGCTCACTGCAAGCTCCGCCTCCCGGGTTCACGCCATTCTCCTGCCTCAGCCTCCTGAGTAGCTGGGACTACAGGCGCCTGCCACCACACCTGGCTAATTTTTTTGTATTTTCAGTAGAGACGGGGTTTCACCGTGTTAGCCAGGATGGTCTCGATCTCCTGACCTCGTGATCCGCCCGCCTCTGCCTCCCAAAGTGCTGGGATTACAGGCGTGAGCCACCGTGCCTGGCCTTTAACAATCTTTAATGAGTGTACTTAGAGGAATTCATGGATTGTTAGCAGTGATACAACTTCTGTGTAAATTTTAAGCTATTTAATAATCCCAGATGGATCCTTAGTTTGCACTTCTCCTTTTTTTCGACAGGAGTACCACTAACTACAAACTTATGGATAGAGCTATGTGTTAACTCTGAATTTAAGTGCTGTTTTGAATCATACACTAAACTCACAACGTATTAGAGGTCTAAGGGATCTTAAAGGTCTGTAACCAGAGTGCCCCAGTTTATAGTTTGGAATGCAAATAAGGGACTGCTCAGGAGAGGTCCCAAAGTGCAATATGTGAGCGTCACATGCCCAAGGAACAGGAAACAGTGCTTTTGTTTGGGAGCCCCCTCCCTTGATATTCCTAGGGTCAGTTCTGGCCACTTCCATTTCAACTCCTGATGTCTCAACTCAGACACCAGGAGTGTCTGTCTCTGATGCCCCACAAGAAGCTGGTGGCTCCAGAGGAAGCTGCTGGTGTAGACCCTGCCTTGGATGACTGTTCTTTTCTTTTTTTAAAAAAATTTATTATTATTATTATACTTTAAGTTCTAGGGTACATGTGCATAACGTGCAGGTTTGTTACATATGTATACTTGTGCCATGTTGGTGTGCTGCACCCATCAACTCGTCAGCACCCATCAACTCATCATTTACATCAGGTTTAACTCCCAGTGCAATCCCTCCCTCCTCCCCCCTCCCCATGATAGGCCCCAGTGTGTGATGTTCCCCTTCCCGAGTCCAAGTAATCTCATTGTTCAGTTCCCACCTATGAGTGAGAACATGCGGTGTTTAGTTTTCTGTTCTTGTGATATTTTGCTAAGAATGATGGTTTCCAGCTGCATCCATGTCCCTACAAAGGACACAAACTCATCCTTTTTTATGGCTGCATAGTATTCCATGGTGTATATGTGCCACATTTTCTTAATCCAGTCTGTCACTGATGGACATTTGGGTTAATTCCAAGTCTTTGCTATTGTGAATAGTGCCGCAATAAACATACATGTGCATGTGTCTTTATAGCAGCATGATTTATAATCCTTTGGGTATATACCCAGTAATGGGATGGCTGGGTCATATGGTACATCTAGTTCTAGATCCTTGAGGAATCGCCATACTGTTTTCCATAATGGTTGAACTAGTTTACAATCCCACCAACAATGTAAAAGTGTTCCTATTTCTCCACATCCTCTCCAGCACTTGTTGTTTCCTGACTTTTTAATGCTTGCCATTCTAACTGGTGTGAGATGGTATCTCATTGTGGTTTTGATTTGCATTTCTCTGATGGCCAGTGATGATGAGCATTTTTTCATGTGTCTGTTGGCTGTATGAATGTCTTCTTTTGAGAAATGTCTGTTCATATCCTTTTCCCACTTTTTGATGGGGTTGTTTGTTTTTTTCTTGTAAATTTGTTTGAGTTCTTTGTAGGTTCTGGATATTAGCCCTTTGTCAGATGAGTAGATTGCAAAAATGTTCTCCCATTCTGTAGGTTGCCTGTTCACTCTGATGGTAGTTTCTTTTGCTGTGCAGAAGCTCTTTAGTTTAATGAGATCCCATTTGTCAATTTTGGCTTTTGCTGCCATTGCTTTTGGTGTTTTAGACATGAAGTCTTTGCCCATGCCTATGTCCTGAATGGTACTACCTAGGTTTTCTTCTAGGGTTTTTATGGTATTAGGTCTAACATTTAAGTCTCTAATCCATCTTGAATTAATTTTCATATAAGGAGTAAGGAAAGGATCCAGTTTCAGCTTTCTACTTATGGCTAGCCAATTTTCCCAGCACCATTTATTAAATAGGGAATCCTTTCCCCATTTCTTGTTTCTCTCAGGTTTGTCAAAGATCAGATGGCTGTAGATGTGTGGTATTGTTTCTGAGGACTCTGTTCTGTTCCATTGGTCTATATCTCTGTTTTGGTACCAGTACCATGCTGTTTTGGTTACTGTAGCCTTGTAGTATAGTCTGAAGTCAGGTAGCGTGATGCCTCCAGCTTTGTTCTTTTGACTTAGGATTGTCTTGGCAATGCGGGTTCTTTTTTGGTTCCATATGAACTTTAAAGCAGTGGATGACTGTTCTTTTCTAGGGAGCCAGAGAGAAGATCCCCAGCCTTTGGATAAGTTCAGCCAGGAGAGGGCTCCTGTGAGACCTGGCCTGGCCTCCCATCACTAGAATCCCTTCAATTCACTCACATAGCCACTTCTCTAGGACTCCAATCTGCCATCTGATTCTTGGGTTGGGTCTAGACCCAGTGTGCACTGTCTTATAGCTCCAAAAGCACCTTCCTTTTCAAATGCCTAAGTCTGCAGAGGCTGGTCTGGTGATCCTATGTTTTCTCTTTGGTAAGGGCTTATCTGAGGGTCTCATGGCCCTTTCCTGACTCCAGGCCTTGCTCAGGGCCACCCCTAGTCCACTCTGACTAGTTTTAATTTTAGAGACAAAGTGCAGGGGTCTTGATCCCTTCCTCTAGGAGAGTCTTAGGCTCCAAATGCAAATTTGGCTACTCCCCTTTTCACCCCAGCAATCTTCAGGCTCTACATATCAGCGTTTTCTTTCTTTCTCACACAAAGATATGAAATTCCATTTTACCCAGCCATCCTACTGGAGAGCATTTAAGTCCAGTGCCCTCATTTTAAAAATGAGGAAACCCCAGCACAGAAAAGTTACTTACCTAGGATGACACACTTGGTCATGATAGACCAGAGGCAAGCAAGAATTCTTGTTATCTAAATCATAATATAGGACTCTGTTATTTCCACTGAAGTGTTTCTGTTTTGTGAGTTTTTTTCCAGTGAATTTTGAAATCCTAAGCCACATTCTCTTTCACGTTCCTGGCCACATTCCACAGTGCCCAGCTGAAATATGCTCAGTCTTGCTAGGTGCTTTTATGATTTGCCTAGTGGTGATTTCCAGAGTCAAAGCCAAACCACTCATTAAAAGCAGCCACTATTTTGGAAAGCCCACATCATTGTTCCCCTTCATTAGAATGAATAATCAAGAGCTAGCACTGAGCATATTTGCTGCCCTAGAATGTGCTTTGCTGCCTCTCCCTGACCCAGTGAATCTAGAAAATACTTATGCAACAGCCCAGCATTTGAGGTATGTTTCCCTTCCCACAGTTCCCATGGACTCTCCATTGGGTCAAACCTTTTGGAGATGTTTCTGATTCCATTTCATCTTGAACATTTGCCACTTGATGAACAGCTTAGGGAAGCAACTAGAAAACAGAGTAAAGAAATCCATCTGGGCCGGGTGCGGTGGCTCAAGCCTGTAATCCCAGCACTTTGGGAGGCCGAGACGGGCGGATCACAAGGTCAGGAGATCGAGACCATCCTGGCTAACACAGTGAAACCCCGTCTCTACTAAAAAAATACAAAAAAAAAAAAAATAGCCGGGCGAGGTGGCGGGCGCCTGTAGTCCCAGCTACTCGGGAGGCTGAGGCAGGAGAATGGCGCAAACCTGGGAGGTGGAGCTTGCAGTGAGCTGAGATCCGGCTACTGCACTCCAGCCTGGGCGACAGTGCAAGACTCTGTCTAAAAAAAAAAAAAAAAAAAAGAAAGAAATCCATCTGAAAAGTGGTCTCAATACCCTGGGTCTTGGTTCTTGACCCCTGGGGCTGGTGTTCTTACTTGTGGCATGGAGTTCTCAGCATGTGCCTATTCCTCAGGCTGATAGCTAGTTTTGGGTGGGGAATGCAGTTTGAGAAGGTACTAGTCAGGAGGGAGGGGGTGTAGGAGGAGAGTTCATATTTAAAATTCCTTCTCTTGAGGAATTCGATTTCAAAAAGCCCAGAGTTCTGCTATATATTGGCAGAATACAATTAGTCAGCTGGTCTAATGTTGGGTCAGGATTGCCATTTTAACAGAACACCGTTCTCCAAAGACAGCCTTTAGCATTCTTTGACAAATATGTTTAAAGAAATCATTTTCATCTTGATTTTTTTTTGTTAGTTAACATGCAGTGAAAACTTAACTCTTGATTTACATCTGTAGATTCTACTAAAAATTCAATCTGTTACCCACATCAGATCACATCTCTCTAAGAGGTTCTTTGTCCTGGTTGCACATTGAATCACCTGGGGAATTTTAAAAATTTCCAATGTCCTGGCCACACCTCAGAGCAATTAAATCAGACCCTCTGGGAATGGGACCCAAGCATCAGTACTTTTTCTTTATTTATTGTTAATTTTTGTAGAGATGGGCTCTTGCTATGTTGCCCAGGCTGATCTCAAACTCCTGACCTCAAGTGATCCTCCTGCCTCAGCCTCCCAAAGTGCTGGGATTACAAGCTTGAGCCACCAAACCCAGCTGGCATCAGTACTTTTTAAAACTCTCTGATGATTTGGTTCTGGAGTCCGAGTTGAGAACCACTGCCTAAAAGTTGCTACCTGAAGGCAATAATTTGCCTGAATGCTACGCTCTAAGCTTTGTGAGGGCAGAAACTGGTTTGGTTTACTCTCACTCATCTTCAATGCCTGTAATACGCCCTGACCCATAGTTGGAGTTTAATGAATATTTATTCATGAAATGAATTAATGCTTATTCAGAATTTCATTAAGATGTAGATAAAAAAATGCTCTGCCTTTTGCCTGGGAGTGATGTTGGAAATCCTTAATCACTGATATGGCCATGACACTTGATCAGAGTGTTAGAGGCCTCTATGTGCCCTGAATCCTCAAATTATAGGATCATGGGAGGTTTAGTGTCCTGGTGGAGGGGCCTCATTGGCCAGGACTGTAGGGACACTTTGGGGAGATCAGCACAATAGCTATTTACCAACTGGAATGAAAGCATTTTAATATTTTAACAATAGGTCCAGCTGTACACAGCGGTGGGAGAGCAGGCCACCATGGTTTACGTTTTGATCCTTCTGCTGTTAACAGGGGATTTCCTAGTCTGAAGGCTATATGCGTTATAGCTATATGTGTTCTGTTGCTGTCTTACCTCTCAGACTTCACCTTATATCACTCCCCAGACCCTCTTCTCAGCAACACTGGCCTTCTCTGTGTTTCTTCAACACGGCCAATCTCCTTGCCTTAGGGCCTTTCCTCTTGCTATCAGTCTGCTGGATTATTTGCCCAATGGGAGGAGCTGCAAAGTCATGTTACAAAGGGCATAGATTCAGAGAAGGGATGGCAGTCGCCATTTCTGTACTCTACCACGTGGCCCATTCATGTAAATGCTCAGCATCTCAGATTGCTTCTTCATCCCTCTTCTCTTCTCCAAAATGCTACCTGGGTATAATAAAGAAAAAATGTCACTTGTGTGGCATTATAGTCTGAGAGAGAAAAAGGTGTCCCTTCAGTTGTTGCAGTTTCTCTTGGATCTTCTTTGGTCTTAGCTAGAGAGTGCTTGGTCCCAGCTGCCACTTGCAGTTGAGCTTCAGGCTCCATCCCTGGATGTTCTGCTCATGTTTGGTGCTGATAGTTATGACAGTTGAAACTTGGAATAGTTATTTTTGTCTTGACTGGGTCTAGATAACTGGGACTCATATCCTTCTCCTTGGCATTGCAGACTCTAGAGGCTTTTGCATTTAGGTTTATAATTCAGCTAATATTAATACTTTTCCAACTACTTATTCAGATGTACCAGCATTGAATTACCTTAACTTCCTCATTCAAAATCAATTGAATATAATAAATGTGTGGTCTATTTCTGGACTCTTTAATCTGTTCCATTAATCTATTTCTCTATCTACCAATACCACACTGTCTTGATTACTGTACCTTTATAATAAGTTTTGAAATCAGGAAGGATGAGGTTCTAACATTATTCTTTTTACTGCTTTTACTTAGGTCTTCTTTGATTTCTGTCAGCAATGTTTTATAGCTTTTGGTATATATGTCTTTGCTGAATTTATTCCATACATATATATTTAATTATATATAGATGCACATATCACATTTTAGTGCTACTACAAGTGCCAGATTTTGTGGCTAAATATATGTAACACAAGATTTATCATTTTCACCATTTTAAATGTACAGTTCAGAGGAATTAAGTGCATTTACATTTTTGTGCAACCCTCACCCACAGCCCATCTCCAGAACGTTTTTCTCCTAAGCTGAAACTGTACCACGAAACACAAACTTCCCAATTCTTCAACCCGGGCAACTAGTATTTTACTTTCTTTCTCTATGATTTTGACTATTATAAGACCTCATGTAAGAGGAATCATACAGCATTTGTTCTTTTGTGGATGGCATATTCTACTTAGCATGGTGTCTTTAAGGTTCATCCATGTTATAGAATGTGTCCGAATTTCTTTTTTTTTTCTTTTTTTCTTTTTTTGTTTTTGAGACAGAGTCTCGCTCTGTTGCCCAGGCTGGAGTGCAGTGGCACGATCTTGGCTCACTACAAACTCTGTCTCCTGGGTTCAAGCAACTATCTTACCTCAGCCTCCTGAGTAGCTGGGATCATAGGCACCTGCCACCACCCCTAGCTAATTTTTGCATTTTTAGTAGAGACGGGGTTTCACCACGTTGGCCAGGCTAGTCTTGAACTCCTGACCTCAGAAATCTGCCTGCCTTGGCCTCCCAAAGTGTTGGGATTATGGGCATGAGCCACTGCGCCCAGCCAGGATTTCTTCTTTTTTAAGGCTGAATAATATTCCATTGTATGTATATACTATATTTTGTTTATCCTTTCATCTATTGATGGATGCAACAATATTGAATTACCATCTATTGATGGAAGCAACATGGGTTGCTTCCACCTTTTGGCTATTGTGAATAATGCCTCTATGATCACAAATGTACAAATATATGCTCGAGTCCTTGCTTTCGATTCTTTCAGATATATACTTTAAATGTGTGTGTGTGTGTGTGTGTGTGTGTGTGTGTGTGGTGGGGGAAGGACTGTCACAATCCAGTTGGCTGGGGTCCTGGATAGAACAAAAACAGAGAAAAGACAAATTGGTCTCTGTCCTCCTGGAGCTAGGATATACTCTTCTCTTGCATTTGGACATCAGAGCTCCAGGCTATCCAGCTTTTGGATTGCAGTATTTACACCAGTGACCCCCCAGGTTCCCAGACTTTTAGGCCTGGATTGAGCCATACTAATGGCATCCCCTTGTAGATAGCCTGTTATGGGACTTCCCAGTCTTCAAAATTGTGTGTGCCAATTCTCCTAATAACCTCCTATCTATCTATCTATCTATCTATCTATCTATCTATCTATCTATCTATCTATATATCTATATCTATCTATCTATCTATCTATCTATCTATCTATCTGTCTGTCTGTCTATCTATCCGTCTACCTATTTATCTATCCATCCTATTGGTTGTGTCTCTCTGGAGAACTTTGACTAATTCAAACTTCAGTTTGCATCCCTGTAGCAGCTACTCTCTATTAGATATCATTGGGTCTTTCCCCAAACATGTGCAGCCTAGCCTTCAACCAATAACCCAAGGAAGACCCACACAGACTTTCCCCCACCTACTTCACAACCAGGCAACTTTATTCTCTCTGATGCCCTTTGTTCTCTCTGATGCTCTCAGCTCACATTTCATCTCCTTGCATTGTGGTCAGAAAAATGCTGCCAAGCCAAGAGCCAGGGTGAGTATGGCTCAAAGCTTACAAAGCTTAGGTGTTTCCTTTTGCCAAGCAATATATACATATATATATTATATTATAATATATATAACATAAATATATATATATGTGTCAAGGACCCATATTTTTGTTATCTTTTCCTTCTGCCATTTTCCTATGTGTTATGTTTTCAACCTTAGTTTGTTGTCTCATGGTTGCAAGGTGGCTGCCACTGCTCCAGACGTCACATCATCACATAGGTGTTTTCTAGGTAGTAAGAAGGAATAGGTCTGTTTTCCATTTATGATTTTATCAGGGGGAAAAGCCATGTCCAAAGTCCTTCCAGAAGACTTCACTTAATGTTTCTTTAGCCAGAAATGAGACTCTCCCAAATCAAATCACTAGTAAAGGGCAATGGATTCTTTCTTTCTTTCTTTCTCTTTCTTTCTTTCTTTTTTTCTTTCTTTCTTTCTTTCTTTCTTTCTTTCTTTCTTTCTTTCTTTCTTTCTTTCTTTCTTTCTGTCCCTCTCTCTCTCTCTCTCTCTCTCTCTTGCTTGCTTGCCATGGTGTCACCCTGTCCCTAGGCTGAAGGGCAGTGGTGTGATCACAGCTCACTGCAACCTCAAACTCCTAGGGTCAAGCGATCCTCCCACCTCAGCTTCCCTAGTAGCTAGGACTACAGGTATACACCACCACACCTAACTAATATTTTTTGAATTCTTTGTAGAGACAGGGTCTCACTGTGCCGCCCAGGCTGATCTTGAACTTCTGGCCTCAAGCAATTCTCCTGGTTCAACCCTTCCAAAGAGCTGGGATTACAGGCATAAACCACTGTGCCTGCCCTGGCTGGGCAATGGATTTTGTAGGCCAATAATGATTCAACTTTTGAGGTAAGGTGAAAGGCCCTTATCCTTCTGAGGTAAGATGCCTTTAAAGTAAGGTGAATTTTGTTGTTCATTTTGCTATCTGAACAAGATTAAGATTTTATAAACTAATAAAGAAGAAAAAATGGTTGCCGAAATAGCAACCAACAGTGGTTGAATAGTAAGGCTTCTCAACCCAGATTTGGAAATTTCTGAAGCTCATATTACAAATAAATTAGTAGAATAACATGTTACCTTTGACATCTTATTTCACCTATCCATCCTGCTCATGGCAGCCAAACTTATCTTCCTGAAATACAGATTTGACCATGCTAGAACTTTGCTCAAAAACTTTGCTGGCTGCCTATTGCTACAAAACAATCTCCAAAGCATGGCATGCAGTGCCTTTGGGATCTGACTCCACGTTAACTTTATAGTATTATCTTTTAGTGTAATCCCTCTCTGTCCTTGTCATGCAACATTTGCCCTTCCTTTGACATGCTGTGCATTCCCTTGTCTGTTATTGCTGGCAATGCCTTTGCTCTCCTTATTTATTCCTCAATCACCATTCTTTGGAGACCCAGCTGAAATGCCACCTCTTCCATGATGCCATTCACAATATTTCCAATTGCAACTGATCTCTATTATCTCTGTGCTCCTATTGTACCTACCATGCTCCATTGTAGGATATGTAGTGGCAAATGTGTTTAGATTCTGTTTTACTCAATTGTGTATCCTTACATTGCCTTCTAGAGGGATGGCAGATACACAGCACAGAAGCTACAAATCCCCATTTGTGAGCCCATAGAAGATATTACTATATGATTACAATATGATTTTCCACTAAGCCTAAATGTACGTCAAGGCATCTCAGGACATTATTAATTTATTAACAACTGCTTCTGGTAGTTATTACTAGTGGATTACATGAAATCCACATTCTATCTCTAGCTACATTTATGGCCTTGTTCATAATCAAAGCTTAATGCTTTGGTTAGTTGAAGTGAATTTCACTACATAGATTCCACGATTGGTTCCCACCAATGACTACATTTATTTGGGAGATGGTAGAAACCTAGAGGATTATAATGCTATAGCATTACAGCATGTGGCAGAGCAAACCACATGGAAGAAATGTGCTAGTAAGAGAAATAAGTTCTTGCCAAAGGGAAGCCAGACTGTCAGACCTTTTTATTTTTCTTTCTGAAGAAACCCACCAGGAAACCTTGTTATTTTCTTGCTTTAAAATCCAAGAATTAGATAAAAGTATACATCAACTTTGTAGGCTATGCTCTGGGAATCTCATGGGTCAAGGGAAGGAGTGAGGGTGTTTCTGAATGTCACAATCCATTTTGTTATTATGGGCAAACTTTTATCAGACATGGCTGCAAGATCCCCCCTCGGGAACAGCAGGTATCTACAACAAATAAGATTTTTTAAACCATACAGTCATGTCTAATGTTCAGAATTCAGTTTGGGAAATGGCAGAATAAGCAGGGCTTCTTTTTTTTTTTTAAAGATTAGGTCAGTTTTGAATGTTTATCTATTTTTTTGAAACTATCGTAAGGCTGCACTGTCCAATATAGTAGCTGTTAGTCACATGCAGGTAAATTTAAATGAATTAAAATTAAATCAAATTTAAAATTTAGTTCCTCAGTCACAGGAGGCACATTTCAAGTGCTCAACTCCACATGTGGTTAGCAGCTACTGTATTGGACAGAGCAGATACTGAACATTTCCATGATCACAGAAAGGTCTACTGGGCAGCGCTGTTCTAATGTCTCCCATAAAAGACTTGAACTCCTGTCAAATGTAGGTTAGGGTTTTTGCAGAAGTTTTAGCTTCTATACACCAATTAAATTCTTCAGTATTACCATTAATTATATTATGTAACTTTAAATAAAAGTTATACCCAAATCAATGCTTTTCTCTTTAGAGGTCTTTCTGTTTATTGTCTAATTCGAGACAAATATCAAGAAAGTATTTACAGCTGTGTGGTAAGCAAGATTCTGTTATTTATTTTCTGTTGTTTCTTTATGGTGGTTAATGTCTTCCCTGATCCATAGAGTTGCTTTTTGCAACCCTCTGCATTCTAAGTTGGCTATGTACTGTTGGGTTGTGTGAATGTAAATTGCCTAGCATTTTGCCTTACTAAGGAAGATATAGAGAATTCAATCATTAAAGAAAAGGACTATTGGGAAATAATGTGCCATAAGGCTCCTAACTATTCTGGAATACTTTTATTCTTGCTTCTGTCTCTTAAATAAAAACTACTGTCTATAGAGAGATGCATTAAAAATAGGCCACATACAATATGGTTAACACTTCCACATTAGTTTTAAAAGGAGTTCATTTGAAATGAGTTAATCTAGGTTATGGTGGTTATTCAAAATAGAGTTCATTCTTTGTTACAATTCAAAGCCATATGTTTACTTCATTTATTCCTGTAAAGATAAGACAATTTTTTACTTAAGTAAGGTCAAATATGAATATAAAGAAATAAATGTGTTGGGGCTTAGGAGTCAAAATCTCGTCTTTCTTTCTACCCCTATGGTTCTACAGATTATTAGCTTTCCTTGTAATTTCCTATTAAGGTGCCTCTTTGAATAAAGTCTAGATGGGCTACTTAGTATTCATATATTCTCTTTATCCACATGACACTGAGTCTCAAAACTTGGTATATATTTGTAACAAATGAACCAAAATCTTCCCTTTTCAGCTTTATCATTGTCATGGCAAGTCCTTTTCAGAGACAACTGCATTGAGGTGGTAAATCACATGGCTGAGTTTGAATCCAAGTTCCATCACTCCCGGTTGTATGGAACATAAAAATTACTTGATGTTGTGTACTTCACTTCATCTCAAAGATGAGTTTGATTTCCAAACCTCCATCATCACAATAAACAGTGGTATTATTTTTCAGTTGGGTTCCAAGTCTAAAATTCATTTTTCTTTCTGACTTAAACTTGTAAAATTTAAATGCAGTTTATATACAGTGAAACACAGATCTTAAGTATACAGTCTGATGAATTTTGACACATGCATACACTGTGTAACCCACTATCAAGATATAGGAGATTTCTATCGCACCAGTAAGTTCCTTTCACCCTTTCCCAACCAGTTCCCAAAACATCCACATGAGGCAATCACTATTTTGATTTTATGACTATAGCTTACTTTTATCTGTTGTGGGATTTCATGTAAATGGAATCATACAGCATGTATTCTTTTGTATAAGACTTTTCCCATTTTCTACTAATTTTTTTTTGTTTTACTTTCTACTAGAATGTTCCTTCCATTTACATTTTATGTAGAATACCTGTCTTTAACACATTGAAAAATCATGGGTAGAAAGGTTAATTTTAAAAGTCTAAAAGAATGGCTTGGTGTTTAGGAAATGGCTTTATAATTCCTAGCTACATGACCATGTGAATTTCGGCAAGTTACTTAAACTCTCGGAACCACACATCACTTTAAAGTGATTGTCATATTTACCTCACAAGTATTTTTTATTAGGATGAAATAAAATCATGTATGTGAAGTAACCCCACTTGTAGGCACTAAAACATTGTCAATTCCCTCCTCTTTTAGGCCAATAAATACTATAGTAGTAACCAACCTGTCATTTGTCCATTTGTGACTGAGCACGTATCCTTCAATTACAAAGAACATATTACTGTTGGTGCTTAGCAGGCTCAAGTCAAGGTTTTTCTCTTATACAATTAGAGTTTATATTTATTGACCCTTTATTTCTGTATAGCTCACTTAATCTTCATTGCATCTCCTATGAAAAATAGCTGGCATTATCTTTATTTTACAGATAAGGAAACCAAAACTCAATGTGGCTAGCTTGTCCAGAATCTCCCAAAGAGTTGGTAAATGATGAAGCCAGACTCTGGCACCAAAGCTTGCACTTTTAATGAGGCAATGATGAATCAATCCCCTGAGGTAGAGACAAGGGTGACCAAAGACCCTCAAGTTTGCTGCCACTGCTCTGCACCCAGGAGAATTTCCAGTACAACTTGGGCAACCAGGAACAGGCTGGACAGATGTATGCATTCTCCAAAGCTCTCTGTATGTTTTCTGTTGCCTGCTCAGGTAGTGCTTGGCTGTGAATTGACTACGGTCCAATGGCTCCTTTGTTGTTCACTTACTCATGAGAAGGTGTGTGCTGTTTTGGCCATTTATATATGCCAGAGACTATTCTGAGCACTGGAAGTATAGCAATATGCAAAATAGACCAAAAAATTCTGGCTCGAATGGAAGTTACATCCTAGATAGGGAAGATGGACAATAAGTGAATGAACAAACAGGTCTATTTACTTATTTAATGTTGGGGACAATAAGTACTTTGGAGAAAAATAATATAGGGAAGAGGAACCTGCAGTGACAGAACATGGTCCTTATTCTTCTAAATTGGGTGGTGAGGGAAGGCCTTAATTAATTTGGGGAATTGATAAGGTAAAGGAGGTGAGGAATGAGCCACACAGATGTGGAGCAGATTGGGAGAGGGTGTGTTCCTGGCGGAGAGAAGAGCAAGTCCAAAAGCACTACATCAGGAGGCATCTTATAGGAATAGTCAGGAAGCCAGCGACCCTAGTGCACAGTGAGCCGGGGGAGAAGAGTAAGTGGGGTGTGATAGGGGCCAATCATGGAGGGCCTTATTTGACATTTAAAACAATTTGGCTTTTATTATAAGTGTGATGCAAAGCCATTAAAGAATTCTGAGCAGAGAAAGCACATAATTTGGCTCAAATTTTTAAAGGATCGTTCTGGCTTCGGGGTTGAGAGCGGACCATAGGAAGGCAAGGCTGGAAGCAAGGAGACCAGGTAGGAGGCTGGTGCAGTAACATAGGCAAAAGATCGTGTTGGCTTAGACCAGATTAGTAGTAGAAGAGGTCATGGGAGGTGGTTGGATTCTAGATATGACTTGAGGCTCGAGCCAATAGGATTTGTTGACAGACGGGTTGTGGTTTGTGAAAGAGTGACCAAGATGTCAGGGGTTTTGTCCTGAGTCAGTGAAAGGATGGAATCACTATCAACTAAGATGGGGAAGGCAGGGAGAGGAACAGGTCTGGGGAGGAACAACAGGATCCATTTTTGGACAAGTTGATATGAGATGCCTGTTCGACATCAAGTGGAGATGTTGGGTAGGTGGATGAATATATGAGTCTAGTGTTTGGGACAAAGTCTGGGCTGAAGATGCAAATTTGGGGAATTGTTGGAAAAGAGAGATTCAAAGCTAAAGGCTAGATAAGCATACCTAGAGTGGGGATGTGTCGACAGAAAAGGGAAGTCCAGTTAGAGTCTCTTTGGAACTGATAAAATGTAAGTTAAAATAAAAACCATCACTCAGGTTTTCACAAAAGTTATTGGAGAGCTTTTATTCTTACTACCATTTAGTATTTTCATTATATTTCTAGCTTATTACTCACTCACTCTTTTCCTTACTAAACAGGTTCTTATTATTTTGTCTTTAGGATGAAAACCAGTCCTGCAGGCCACTTGTTCCAGATCTCTCACAGATTAATAGGCACTGAAGTTATAGTTGATCTCTTTTTGAAAGTACTCTCCACTCTTCAACCCTTTGTAAGTTAAGAGGAAGTCAGGGAGGCCCAAAAACAAATATTTTCTTTGGACTCTAGGGCTTTATCAATGTGAGGAACAGAGTTTTAGTTCAAAAAACGTCTGCTCTCTTGTGAAAAGTAAAGAGAAGAAACATTTTGACTGTTTTGTTTTAATCTGTGACCTTGAGAACTGCCTTCATTTTATAACTGGAGAAGCAAAATCCTATTTTGTTGAAAAGGACAGAAATTATCCTCCTACTATCCTAGATGCAATCATATAATTTTCAGGTTTTTTCAAAAAGTCAGCTTAAGAGTCGTATAAAGATGAAATGAGAGATAAAATACCCGGAAATGTTTTGTTCCAGTTAGTGTGGCTGCGTAACAAATCACCGTAAAATTTAGAGGAATAAAACATTTATTATACTCTGTAATTCTGTGGGTAATGAATTTGGAATGGGCACAGCATGAATGGCTTGTCCTGCTCCACAATGCCTGGTCATCAGGTGGAAGACAGGAAGGCTATGCACTAGAATCATCTGAAGGTTCACTCACTCACTCGATCAGCAGCTGCTTCTAGGTGCCAAATGGAGTCATAGTTCCTTTCCACATGGGCTTCTCATGTGGTCTCTCTGCATGGACTAGTTTGGACTAGTTTGCCACCATGCTGCCAGTTAGTCCAGCAGTAAGTGTGCCCTAAAGGGTTAGTTCCAAGGGTGAGTGCCCTAAAGGGGAGCCAGTGGGGCACTGTGTGCTTTGTATGGCCTAACTTCAGAAGTCACACAGCATCGCTTCTGCTCTCCTCGAAAATTGGTAGGGGTAGTCTCAAACTCACCCAGGTTCAGTGGAAGTAATAAAGGTTCCATATTTCAGTGGCATGAGTGTCAACCACATTGGAAGGGGAGCATATAGATGGGATATACAGATTGGAGCAGCCATCTTTGCAAAAATACAGTCTGCCAAAGATTTAGTGACTACCAGGAGCATAAACTATTAGATTTGCAGTCTTTTGCCTGAGAAGTAGAGAGGAGATAAACACCTCTGAGAGACTTGGTGAGGCAAGAACTTTTACATTGATTTTAGAAATATCCTTTTTAAAAATTTGTTTTAATTTTTGTATCCCTATTCTGCAGACCATGAAAATGCTGCTTTGGAAAGGGTCTGTCTGTATCTCAGGTTCACTGTTTCATTAGGACAGCATTTGTAAGAGTGTTGCTGTGTGACAAGCTTCTCACAAGGGCACAAGGAAGTGACATATTGTGGAGATGCAAACAATTACTGAAAGCCCTCGAGAGTGTGCAGTTATCACCCACAGGAGAGCAGAGGGAAGCTCTCCTATAGAGCTGACCCTGTCCCTGATCAAATACTAGTGAATTCCCCTACCATATCCTTTGCTTAACATCTACCAATTTCCCTCAAGGCATGTGAAGAGAGAATCAGACTAAATCATACCCTTTATCCCTGTAGATTGAGATCTAGGGAAACAAGCTTGTCTTTCCCCACATACAAAGTCATTGCCCTGGACCCATTTTTAGAAGTGATGGGTGGTTTGGTCTCTGTTAGATGACAAACTGACAAGATACGGAATTTCTAGATAAAGACTGAGAGAAAAATGATTGACATTATTGGTGTTATAAAGGTTCAGAGCAAAGTGAACACAAATATGTGAATAAAATTTGGGGAGTTATTAATATTTGACATGATTTCCAATTCCCAAGCAGTGAATATGCTATGAATGGAAGCATCAGGATGATGTTTCTGGCTTTACCCATAACAGTCCCATCAGAGGAAATTCTAGGCTCCCTACCAACCCTCTTGAACAAGATGACACTAAGCAGGAAGAAAGCTTTTTAAAAATAAAAAGTGCCTAGATCATAAAATATTAATGTTGATCTCAATGCTTAATGCAGTTTGAATAAACCAGAGTTTTGCAGTTTTCAAAGTATCATACAGCTAAGGCAGAGCTTTATTGATTGATTTTTATCAGCCTCTGAATATTGGAACCTTAGAATGTGGGACTATCAAGTTTCTACAAGTGTTGGGATTTGGCTGTTTGAGTGGCTGCAGGGGCAGAGGCATCCAAGGTCAAGATGGGTGTTATGAGAGCATTGTAGGGTCCAGGCTGACATGATAAAGGCTGGGAAGTATTTGGGGGTCAGGGGAAAGTGAGAGAACCAAGGATGGAGAAGTTAGTTTTCCTAGGAATGGGTCACCTCATGGAGGCACTGTTGAAAAGATCTGGAAGGAAAGTAGCAGTGGGAGGTTGGGTTAGGGATGAAGAAGTCCAGACCAGTTACAGGATAAGTTTAGGAAAAAAAAAAAAAAAAAAGAAAGAAAGAAATAAAAGAAAAAGAAAAAAGAAAAACATAACCTGGGTCAAAGGTGGAGAACTTACATTTTGGTTGCTGGGAGATAATGTGAATTTTGTGTAACTCAAACTCTCAAACAGAATAATAATTTATGTAGTAAGGTAAGTCTCTGGCTTATGTGGTAGAGGCTTTTAGTGCTTACTCTATCCTGTTCACTTCTCATCTCAGCTCAGGGGAGGTTACTCTTGCCCTTCCATCTTTTGTTTGGATGGAGTCATGTAACTAGTCTGGCCCCTGGGTTGTGGGCAAAACTGATGTGTGAACCAAAGTATGTAATTATTGGTGTTATGACCCACCACTCCTTTCCCTCTGCTATCAGAAGCTGAGATATTCTAGATGACAGAGACTCCAATATTCTGGGTGCTAGAGTGAGGACAACGTGGAGTAGAGAGTCCCCACCCATAGACCCGCTGATGTGAGATACACATCAGCAAGAAATAACATATTGTGTTGAGCTACTGAGATTTTGACATAGTTTATGATCTCAGCATAACTTATTCTGAAAGACACAATTCAGATGTGCATGTATTATCTATTATTTTCTATAATTTATTTCACTTGACCATCAAGTCTGCATCTCATTAGAGGCTGGCCAGGGAACTTAAAATGTGCCAATTAATGGTAACAGTCTCATTTTATATGCATATTCAAGCTCTCAGAGTTTCTTCCCTGGACAATACAGTATCTCGGCATAGAGGGCAGCTCATTTATACTTGTGGCAGAGGGGAGAAGAGGGCTTTATGCTCTTGCTGTTCCCTGGATACCCTACTGGCTTCAACTGCAGAAGCTGATGGCTAGGACTGCTGCTGATTCAGTTCTATTTAGGTTCTCCTTGGCCTTGCTAGGAGAACAGGCCCTCTCCTAGGTCCTCAGCTCTCAAGTCACAGCTAAGCCTTATCCAGTATCTTTGCCCAGGATGTCCACTCCATGGCCCATGTCCATCCAATGGAGTTACTTTTCCATGGCCTGGTAATCTTTACTCTCAGCTACAATTTTTGTGCCCCTCATTGGCCTGTGGTCTTGTCTGAATCCTGTTTTTGTTACCTTCTCTCTATCTTGTATTTCTATCCTTTCATCATCCACTCCTAGTACCTGAGCTAAGGAGCAGAGGGATGGGAGCACTGGCCCCTTATGAGATTAAGCAAACCCTTCCTCCTGCAATCTTTTCTTCTTAATCTTTTTTCCCCTCCAGATGGGGTATGACCTGCCCTGTCTGTTGGGGATGCCCCCTAAGGCATTCCCTTCTTCCTGTTCATCTGCAGACATCTTTGTTCTAGTTGGCTCTGCCTCCTTTCCCAAGGCATTAAGCCTCATGGCTTAGTCTTAATAGTGAATATGATTAATGAGGACAATTTTTTTGAAACTTTGGGTTAACTTTTAAAGATAATTACATTCGCATTTATAAAGTACTTTCTCCATGGAAATTCTGCCTACTAGCCTGACATTATTAGCATTTGCTGCCCACTTGGCAGTGAATCTCGTGGCCTCCAGTGTGTGGTCAGCCTGTTGAGGAGTGTGGACTCACCTGGGGTAGACGCTCATGGTTCAAGTTGGTGAGTCAACTAGGAGAGCTTTTGGATCATTATATATGAAATATTTGTCTGCAGTGAAATAAGCCAAGAGTTTAGCCTCAAATTCCCATGGGAATCCTATGGGAAATACAATCTTTTCTCTTAGGTCTGCCTTGTTTTCCTGAACACCGTAGCCCAGTTTCCTCTAGGGGCTCAGTCACAGAGAGTCATGGCTGATGCCAAGACTAGCAAGGATCAAACGAATAAATACAAAGACGTACAATTTTTTAAACTTTCTTTTGGTCACAGCTTTGTTCTGTACATTGAGGCTTTGAGTGGATTTTGTCTTAAGACAAATTCTCCTTTTTGTATAGGGCACATTGTCTAATTCTGTCCCTCTCTAATGGGGTATGTACATAAATATGAGGTCCATGGATCATTTTAAGTCAAACCCCTGGGAGTCTTCCCATTTTTAAGCCTTGAGGATGGTTTGACCTGGAGACCGTTAGTTGCTTTTCATGGAAAATAATAATTACTCAAGAGCTTTTAAATTCTGTTTTTAGTTTGCTGCTGAATTTTTTTAGCCATGTATGATCTTGTATTTGTTGAACCCAAGATACTCTTTCAAGTCCCCACCAAACAATCAAATTATATTTCAGAAATATGCCATCTGTCTTTGTCACTCTCAGATGCTAAAAGCTTGTGTTAGATGAGAGCTGCTACATTTTTCTCTGGTAGCAGGGACGATACAGAGAAAACTATTCTTCCCTCTTTAGTTAACACAGTGATGGTGGGTGCATGTTTGCGAGAAGAGGCATGGCATTTTTGACATAAGGTGAATTCCTAACAGCTGTCTTGAAATGAATCTCTTGATTTATTTATTTATATTGAACAACTTTGTCTATTTCTCGGGTTTACTTCTTACCCAAGCTACTTTTATGACTACTAGTTCCTGCAGAACTAAATCTGCTTCATGCAGGTGCAGTTAGACTGAGACTTGCAACGCACTCATGCCATGGCCATGTACCTCTAGTTTCATGCCTTATGGCTTGCTGGTGCCACAGACATGGAATTCTGCTCCATACTTACAGATATTCAAATTTCTAAAACTTCAGAGGAGTAAACCCTGGAGTGGGAGAAAGGAGGAGACAGATAAATGCTTCCCTCTTTTGTCCCCAGGATGGACACTTCTGAGATGGAGGTCATAAGACTCTGGCACATCCTGGTAGACCAAGCACTGGCTGCTCACAGTGGTGGCCAACTCAGTAACACATCATAACACAGGGATGTGTTATTCCAAATAACTTGTATATTCCAAAACACTTGTATATTCCAAAATAAACTATCTGCAAGGAAGTTTTTGCTTCAGGCTCTGCTTTGGGGGAATCCAGGCTGAGACAGAATTCTTCCTCATAAAATAGGAGCTAGCATTTTCTCTTGTTTCATAATATTTCTTACTAAAGTGTACCAATAGAGAGTCAAACATAAAGAGAAGCCTTTCTCAGTTTGGTGAAGATGTGCATGTCTATGTATGTGTCTGACTATATAACTGCATTACAAAGCTAGGTCTAGTAATGATTTAGTTATCCACATAAAAAGACAGATGAATTACCTAAAAATTATGTATATTTGATATTGAGATACACCCACTCCCATATTTACTGACAGTCAAAACTCTTCTATTCCTAGCTCCAAGTTTCTTCCAACTTGATACTTCTTTTATAACCTAGAATCCTGTGGTATGATGGTGGGGAAGAGATCTTGGGAAATCCACAAAGCAAATAAACTAGTTTAACTCTAAGAATTAAATTGTTATTATCTGCTGCTTGACATAATTCACATTTTATTCCCATCAAATAATTAAGGATTGGTTGAATTGATAATGATGATACAGTATGATTTCCTTTTACTTTAAAAACCTGTTCAGTTTGAAACATTGTCAAAATTGCCATCAGGAGAATTTAGGGGGTTGAAAGAGAAGGGAGTTAGAAGAACACCTTCTTAAGTGAAGTTGACCCCCCTCCAAATTCTAGTGTCTCATGATCATGCAGAGGAATTCTGATGACCATTTCCATAATCAATGTCTTGAGGAGGAATTTATTTTCTAGCCCAGGAAAATAGGATCCTATCAGAATCTCAAAGGTATGAGAATGTTACAAGAGAGCTTTGGAAAAGGGGTGTCCCTGAAATTTGGCCATCCATCAGGGATGCAGAAATTGGGTTTCTACTCATTTGATAGCATGCTTCAAATTATTTTTTATCCTATTACTGCTCCTTTCTTTGTAACCAGTAGATACCATGTGGATTCTGGCTTCTTTATGCTTTTGCCAGCACAGGCAAAAATTAGAGAAAACTTGGAATTACCCTTTTTCTTGTGGTTGCATTATGTGAGTAATTATCCATCATGGAATCCCTTCAACCTTCTGTTCAGTTTTGATCACTTTATTTCCTTTGGTGAATTATAAGAACCATGATTGCACATATGTTCTTTTTATAAATCTTTAATAAAACTCCAGTTGGATAAAGAATTTGAGAAATTGATTACATTAATTAGAACTATTTTGGTTGCAAATGATAGAAAGCCAAGTAACAGTGGTTGAAGCAGAGATGCTGTGGTGTCTCAAAGATCTCAAGAGCAGAAGTGGGACTGGGCTGCCAATGTCCAGTGGGCCTCTGACTTCACCTTTTGCCTTTCTGTGTCTTTGTCTTTACTTTTCACTTAATTTCCTTCTTTCTCACTCTCTCAACTGGTGTACTCTGCTCACATGGGAAGGAAACATGGCTGTTAACAGAACCTATCTGAGTTTTTCATTTATAGTTGCAGTCAGCTGGGAAGAGATTGACCTTCCTTGTTTTCATCTGCCAAATCCCTGTTGAAGGACCCTAAGTGGTCAGCTTGGATCCTATGCTTACCCTAGAACCAATCTGCTAGCCAGGACAGGTCATGGGAGGTGAGTGGCCTACACATCTTCTCCTGGACCAATTAACTGAAGTCAGGGGACACTTTGTGCAAGATCATTGGTCTAGAGTTTACCATCTTAATAGAGTAGGCCAGAGGATGGGAAGGTGTGATTTCCAG